>NC_072732.1:130922540-131147140 GCF_026930045.1 Uloborus diversus
TTCAGAATATTGCTAGGGGTAGTTAGTAAGTAAACATACTAAAAGTCCCCGTCCCTGCGGGGTGAGCTATAGGTGGGAGGGAAGGGGGAAGAAAATTCTGAGTTTTTCGAAAAAATGTCGGAAATGGTGGAAAAAATGCGTTTAAAAATTCAAGATGAATTCTTAAAATAAAAATTCAAGATGAATTAATTTACTATGAAACTGTTTCTACACATGTTTGTCAAATTTCTAATAATTTTCCAGGTATATCATGAAAATTCAATAATTTTCGGAAGTACTATCTCTTATTGTCAAACATTTGCTCCTAGTGCCTTCCAGGATCAGTATTCATGAAAATTGTGAATGAAGTTATAGAGCTTTAAATTTCCTTCAATTTGATATGCTATTTTGTTATATTTTATTCAATCGATCAAAAGTTACAGAATTTCAAACACGCACTTTCATGGCAAAAATGGAACACTTGCCATTCACAAATTTTAAACTAACTTGAAAGCATCACGCACTTCCCCTTTCTTTAATGAATTCGACAATCCTGATGGACAATAAAGAAATATTTGTGGATTACTACAGCATAAATTATATTTAATGGGGAGAGGGAGGTCGTAAAGTTGCGACTTTGTGACTAGGGGGAAGGAAAGAGTTAGAAGTGTGACATTAAGCACTTTTTATTGCGAACATGTTTATGAGAAGTAGGTAGTGAAACGAACTTTGTGACAAAGGGAGGGGGGGGGGGGTAAAAATGTTGAAAAAGAGTTACCATTATTTATGGACAGTCCTTTACCTAGGAATCAGACGAAGATTTGCAAAATTACATACATGCAGACTGAGGATTTGTGGACTGAGGACGTGCAGAAAGTCAGCTTTATACATACTGTTTAAGGAAATTAATAACGACATTGATTTAATTAAATTTAAATTTGTTATTGCTGAGAATACCTAGTCTACAAAACTGTTAGGCAAAAAGAGACGGCTGTAAAAACCATATGGACATCAATGTCAGTTGGAAAATTGTAACGACGGTCAAACAAGAAGGTTTCTGTCTAACTTTCATAATGACAGCCAGATGACAAATCCGCTAATGATGAAGCTGTTGAAAAACGAGACAAATACGCTTTGAATTTTTGGTGACGTCGATATTGCGAAGACGGCTATTAGCAGATGGCAAAATTCTTCGGTAGCTATCATTTGAGAGGAAGTCCTCCTGTTTTTCTTCTTGATAGCCAAATCCCCAACTGATCACAATATTCTGCTGTCAAAATGAACCAGAAATCTAAAATCTTACAAGATGTATCTAAGGTATATATCAACAGTTCTTCTTCTCCTGAATCCGTTGCGGCTGCTGGGGTCATATGTATATCTTATGGCATGGTGCTCTAGCCACGGAAAAGTCCTTTAACGAGTTCCGTTACAGATCATTTATCAAAGAAGCTGCAAACATCATGATTCATCTCTAACTCTGCCGTACCACCAGATTAACCTGCAGCTAGGAACTTCACGGTGAAGTACCGGATTGGGGGTTTGGGAAAGGAGGAATGACCAAATTGTCCCAAAACTTTTGAAATCGGATGTTGCTCCTGACGGAATCTTGAAGATGATTTCGACCGATTGCTTTTCAACAAGTGACCTTCCGGTCACTTGTAGAAAAATCATCGTTGAACTACTCTGCCGCAAGCTTGCATTGCAAGGGTAGTTGCAACATCGGAATCAAAATATTTATCCATGACGAAGAGGACGACGATGACATCAATACATTACCGATTTCTTTGAACAATTTTTCCACTGCTGGTGACATGACTCTTCCGCCTCAGAATAAAACCAAGATGTCACCTTAAAGATGATTTTCGTTTTCTAATTACTGTCAGTCCATATTTCATATAAACACTTTCAAAATCATGATAAGTAATAATGTAATAAAAACTATAATTACAAAAAAGTGGTGCCGACCAGCTACATTTACCTTATTTCTGTCATTAAAATGTTCATTCTCATTCTATAGTGTCACATATTCATTTCAATAAGAATACCGAAATTGGGGACATGCTAGAACGTCATAGTTTTTGATTGCTTGTCAGCTAGGTGTTTCGGTGATTGGGACTAGGCTTCGTATTTCTCTGGTATCAGGATTGAATCTCTAGTTCAAGTGTTCAGCCGGTGGATTTTCAAGACACAGAAAACCATAAGGGTCCTAGTCACATGATTTCTGCACAAGATCCTTTGAGTGCCTGCTTGTCACTGATACTCTGAGACAAAAAGAACGAGTTTTTTTTTTCCAGAAAAACATTGGTTTTCAAAAACGCATACCAATAAAACTACCGGAAATGTGACATATATGTAAGACAACAATTTCACAAAAAGTTTAGTTAACTTTCACTTTTATTCGGAACACATTTTTCATGCCGTTTTCAAGATATAATCCAAAACCACAAAATTTGGCTACTCCTTCCCACCTTTAACTCTCCTCCCCCCTAGGGTCAGGAACTTTCAGTATGTTTACTTATTAATTACTTCTAACAAATTTTTTTATGGATGAAGTGCTGGCGTTCTGCACTTCCTCTGTTCACTTTCGTTAAGTAATGCCATGGGTATTTAGCTAAATCATACTGCATATACGTAGTACTGCGAATCTTCGTCCGATTTCTTGGCAAGGGGCTGTCCATAAATGATGTTACACTTTTTTTTTTTTTTTCAACATTTTTCACCCCTTCTCCATTTGTCACAAAATACTTTTCATAAACTAATTTTTGTAAACATATTCATTTGAAAAATTGACTTCTCAGTTTTTCTTTCCCCCTTGTCACAATTTCACGACCCACTGTCCTAAACACCATTTGTGTTGTAGTAATCCACAAATACTTCTTTATTGACCATCAGAATTGTCAAATTCATTAAAGAAACAGAAAGTGCGCGATTCTTTCGAGTCAGTTTGAAATTTGTAAATGGCAAGTGTTCCATTTTTTGCGGTGAAAGTGCTCATTTGAATTTCTGTAATTTTGGATTGGTTAGTAAAATACAACAAAATAGCACATCAAATTAAAGGAAATCTAAAGCTCTACAACTTTGCCAATGACAATTTTCATGAATAGTAATCCTGGGAGGCACTAGAAGCAAATGTTTGACAAAAAGAGGGAATTTTTCCGAAAATCATCAATTTTTCATAACATATACCCGGAAAATTATTGGAAATTTGACAAATATGTGTAGAAACAGTTTCATAGTGAATTAATTTAGCTTGATTTTTTTAAACGCATTTTTTCCACCGTTTCTGACATTTTCTCGAAAAATCCAAAATTTTATTCCCCCTTCCCTCTCACCTTTAGCTCACCCACCAGGAGCGGGGACTTTTAGTATGTTTACTTACTAACTACCCCTAACAATATTCAGAAGTCAAAAATTATCGCATATTCCATGCACGATACATCCCTGTTTTGAGCGCTCATTGACTGGACTATATTTGAATAGCGTTTTTTTCTATGATGTGCAAATTTCAAAAATAATTTACAAAACACTCAGACTAACACTAAATATCATGCCGAGAAATAAGAAAACGTGAAAGCAAGCAAAGAACGTCTACCTTATGAATGTTGTAAAATTATTTTAATGTTTTATAACAGCTATTTTTAGTAAAATAGCTCATGTATATGTTAATTGAGTTTTGTGTGTCAGAAAAATAATTTACATTTTTTTATACACTTTAATATTTTTACAGTAAATATTAATGCATAAGAATTTACGAAACTTCAATAATAATTAAACTATTAGAATTGCTGTTAAAATAAGCTGTTAGAACTCTAAAATTGATTGCTCGAAACACTTTTAGCTGTTTTTTTTATTTCATTTCTGTAAAGATAATGTTGAAAAATTTCATCTAAATAAAATATATATATTTAATTCATTTGATTTCACAAAAAATAATAATAATAAATAATAATATTAATATTTAATCTTGCAAAGCTATGTATATTAATTTTGACATTGGGTAATGGGTATATTTATTTTTATTTCTTTATGCCAAATTTACGACGAAATAAAATTGTTTTTACTCGGTTTGCATTGCGTTTACGTTTCTATTTTGAATGTTTTGCAAATGCAGCTGTTTTATGTACAAAAAAATAAGTATTTTTGCCGTAACTGGTAATGTGTTACCGAATAGTATGTTGAGTGTTGAGTTCGTAACATCGTATTGTATGATCGAATGTGTGCGGGAAAGGGGGGGGGCGTGGTTCGCGCAGACTTGTTTATCGTCATTATTAGTTAAAAAAAGCATGTGTTTATTTTAACCACCACGACTTTATTTATTTGTTTGATGAGACATTATTTTGTTAAATGAAGCTATTGTGATTCGTTTTAAATCTCACAATTATAGTATTTTTTCTTCATTTAAAAATTTATACTTATTTTATGATAATTGTAGTATATTTTAGTGGTTTAATGCTTCTGTGTATGTTTTTTTCCCCCATTTATTTAAAGGAATTCCGTCCCCAAATGTTACATGGTGGAGAGGACATTTCCTTTTAGACAGTGATTTCAACGTTACTACGCAGGGTTTTGTAAGAAATGAAGTAGTAGTACCAAAGATTCAGCGATCTGATTTGATGGCAGAATTCACATGCGTTGCTTCTAACACTTATTTGGCTAAACCGAGGACAGCAACAGTTCAGTTGGATATAAATCGTAAGTGTTCAACTGATTAATCCCTTTTAGAGTCATACCCTAATTAAAATAAATATACGCATATCTGAGAAGTGATATATATCCAGTTGGAAAACGTCATATGTTTATATCGTCACTTCAAAGCAGCAGTAGAACGAAACTCATATCATTTGATTTGTAAAACGTGGTTAGTTTGAACCTAAAAAAAAAAAAAAGTTCGGTCTTTTGTTACTCCATTTATTACTAGCATTTTCATTTAAGTCTAGTACTACCGCTTTTTTTTTTTTTTTTTTTTTTTGTCGGGGTAAGCGGAGATTATTCACTCTTTTTTTATGAATTGAAAGGTCTATTTTTTAACGTCAGGTGAACTTTTACTCCAGCTTTCTAAGTCAGTTGGAGCAATCGTAGCAAACGCTTAAAGAATACAAAGATTTCGTCTAACTGGCTTTTTCTTGCTTTTTTGGTCCCCATGTTAGGTGTTTCTTGATTTTTATGTTTTTTTAAGGTGGAGAAATGGTTTTTCTCTCTCCCTTTATTCCATTTTTTACGATTTCCAATCCCTTTCTCATGATATATTTTTGATTGCATTTTTGATCACTAGTTCCGGTTTTATTCATATTTTCATTGAGATATCACATTTATGATGCCAGGTATTTCATTATTTGAACAACTCTTAAAATTCGTTTAGATAATTGGAATGTTTTACCTTCCTTTTTAAAAAAAATACAATTAAGTTCTTTTATCCACTTATTTTAAGCAGCATTTTTACAGAAACTCCCTACTTTAAAGCTGTTTGCATAGAAGTAAACAGAAAATACATTTTATTCTGTGACTCTAATACATTTATTCTGTGACGCTAGTGTTTTACAACGTTTTTCTTATTTGAAAGCTTGCGTTTTATTTAGTTTTCAATATAACAATACTTAAAATTTTACCATCATGTTTTTTTATGTTAATGATGATCACTCTTTGTAAATAACTAAGCATATTATTAAATGATTAAATTAACTATCAAAGTACAATGCTGAAAAGTATTGCCTATTCATGCGTCGTTAGTTCAAGCTTTTAATGCATTTAAAAAGATATTCTTTGTAACCCCAGAACTACATGTAACAATATATTTTTACACTTGGAGGCTTAATTACGTTATATTAAGGACTGCATTTCTAATAAGAAACAAAGATTTGAAGCATATTAATTATGAAACAGTTATATAAAAAATGTTTTTCATTTGTAAGATTGCCACTATCTAAACTTTTGGAAAGAAATATGTGCACAGGAATAGATCAATTTCTTAGTAAGGTATTAATGTGAATTTTTAATTCAAATAAAAAAACTCATCACTATTTATTTGAAGTTATTACTCACAGATTAATGAATTGTCCGTTAAAAAAAAGCCTTTTAAGGTAGTATGCAGCTTTTAATAGCAATGATAGTTTTGCTAACTTAAAAAAAACAATATTAAATAAATAAATAAAACTTATAAATAAAGCAATAAAAACTATGGATCGCTTTCATGACACAATATACATGAATGCGTGACAGGTTTTTAGTTTAAATGTAAAAATACATTTGGCATTTATATTTTTATTTTTTTTTTTCTTTTGGCTCTCTTCTTTAACAATTTTTATGTATCTTCTCTTTTTATTTAAAGATATTACATTAATTAAATACATATAAATTTACCCATTATTTTTTCTTGTTATATGTTAGTCTTACAAGTATTGTAAAATAGTTCATAGAAGAAATAAAGGAGTAAAATATAAATTATTTATTCCAGTTTTACCGCTTGATATTCGGATCGTTGCCAACAAACAACCAATGCTAGCAGGGGAACAGCAAGAAATTGCTTGTGAAACAACCGGATCCAGACCACGTGCTCTCACAACTTGGTGGCTAAAAGGGGAGAAAATGGGGATAGGCAATCAAGAAGGACTTCGAGATGGTGGGAATGTTACCGTCAGTCTTCTCCAGTTTACACCAAGACCCGAAGATAATGGTAAAGTTCTCACGTGTAAATCCGTCAATCCAGCGCTTCCCATGACAACGCTGCAAGATGAGATGCTCCTAAAAGTTCAGTGTGAGTAACATTCATTATTTTCTAATGTCTTTGAAATTTATTTTAGTAAACAGACGTAGTTAAAATAGTAAATATACCTATTTAAATATTTTATTATAATGCTGAAATAGTTTAATTAATAATTTTGCTATACTAATGTCATACATCAAACATAAGTTTAAAAAAGGTATAATTACAATACAGCTGCGGGATTTTAAAGGGAAGAACCTGCAATTTTTTAACTTTATAGCATTTTCGTCATCTATTGTATGTTAGCTTTATTTTACAGGCTACTTATTAGGTATCCACTGAGAAAAAGTTGCAATAAGGGGTTTTATTCCAACATTTATCTATCGTTAATGGTGAACACAAAACGCATTTCTTCAAATATCTCGAAAAAGCCCTTCTGCAGATGCTGCCATTTACCTGCTCACGGCAGTGCACATATTTTTTATATATATTTTTTAAAAATAGCTTTTAAATTAAATTAAATATGAGTATTGTTTTTTTTTTTAACCAAGTTGTTTTTTTAGATGAGCATTAAAAATATGTAACGTTGAAATAAACTTCATTTACCATTGGTGTTAAAACTTCCACCACGTCCGTAAACAAAAGCCATTAAGTTTATATAAACAAAATACTTTAAATCGATGACATATTCACTTTCATTTAATAAGTTTTAAAAGTAATATATAATTACTATCTCTTAAAAATTATAATCACTATCTTCAGTAAAGCATAGGTAATGATTATAACTGTTAGAAAAGCCATCATTTTGTAATGATTATCTCTAAGGAGCATATAAAAAACTCCTTTCAACGATAATCTTGAATATTTCATGTTTTAAAAACTACTGTATATGTTTCATTTATTTTACAGATGCTCCAATCGTAAATCTATCCCTTAGCTCAAGCATAAGCCAGTACGGAATTAGAGAAGGCAGCGACGTGTACTTTGAATGCAGCATTTGGGCTAATCCGTGGATCAATGAAATCACTTGGGAGTTCGAAGGACAACCACTTGTTCTCAATAAGTCAGTTGGCATTATCCTCCGTAATCAAACACTGTTCCTCAGGAATGTGAGAAAGGAACAGAGGGGGCGATATCGCTGCTTTGCAAGCAATTCCATTGGGGAAGGTTACAGTAATTATAAAAGATTGAAAATACAGTGTAAGTATAAGAGTTAAATTACTCAATTATAAACTAATAGAAACTTTACTTCCATTTACTAGTGTCATTTCAAAAAAAAAAAAAAAACACTTGTAGAATTCTCAATTGAAACAGCTGATGAAATACCATGTATTAAAATAAATAAGTTTATATAATTAATTAATTTATTTATTTATTTATTTATTTTTACTGTTTAAGCAAAAATATGTCACATTTTTGTCCGTTTCAAGGCAAAGAAAAATGTACATGATATTTAGCACACAGCTATGTCTCGAAAATAAAGTACACAATTAAAAATTATAAAAAATGATGTGTGTGATAGTTCCATATAATAAAGTGCAACAATTAAATTACTAAACACTATTGTTGGATGCAACGTTTTGACCCTTAACATATGAGGGAGGGGAGGTGACTTGCGTTTAATACAAAAGTACAAATCACATCAGAATAATTTTACTTTTGCATTTAAATCTTTGGTAACATTTTTCATTTTTTGCTTTACATGTACATGTATGTCAATTGCAGTAGTGAACTTACTTACATAAATAATACACAATTCTCTAGAAGTTTTTATATTTTAATTTGATAATTTTGCTGGAGTATACAAAAAATATAATGCAGGGATTACATACACACTACCTTACCACTACTAATTTATAGCATCACCTTATCGGTTAAGGGTTAAATACATTTGCATATTTCCCGAATGAAAGTTCCATTTAAAACCAATCTTTAGACACATTTGCTGTTTTGACTACTCTAAACTGTGATTTAAAATTTCTACAAAACTGAGCTAAAGATTAGAGTAAAAAATGGCTTCCAGACTCTATTTACCTTACTTTTAATTTTATTTCGTTTTCTTTTAACTTCGTATCCTTCCTGAAAACTCTTCCGCTGCAGTGTTTTATCTTCATTTCTAGTGTTTATTTTCTGTTTATTATATTTTATTTTGCTTTGGATTTAATTTTTGTTTTTCGCTTTTTCTCTTTTCTTTTTTCCGTTTCTTTGTGTTTTAAGTGAAGGCGTGAGTTAAGTCTTTTTCTAAAATTTTTAGTTTTATCTGGAGAAATGTTTCTGAAAATATCGTTTTTATACAACAATATTTAAAACTAAATATTGATATATTTTTTGGGTACTTACGATCTGTGAAGCAATATGGCAAACTATCTGTTCTTAAAAAAATATTTTTATGCATGGTATGGCGACCATTATAAAGAGCACATAAAGATTCCAATGATGATAATAGTTTACGTTATTGGTTGTCAGGTTTTTCTTTAAACCGGCAACCAAAAAATGCACTAAAGGTATGATAACTTTCATTCTTGACATATTGTTTTTTAATAGCATGATAATTGAAACCAAATAATTCAAATATGGAAACGATCTTGAATCTTAACATTTTAAAACGTGGCTCTAAACAAACTTATATGAAACAGTATGGTAAATTAATATTGGGAAAAAAATTATGTGATAACTATTTCACAAATTCTCATTTATATGATCCCACCAGTTGCGTTTATTTATATTTAATTTCTCCGCCAATAATGTTATACGTGTGTTGTGGCATGTTTTAAAATCGCAGAGAGAAAAATGAAATATGTAAGTTTAGAAAATAAGACATTCTTCTAAGCTGTCATCTGTGTTAACTAATTATTTATTAACTTTCTTAGATGTGTTAACGATAGGCGAAATAAGACTTATCTACGTACGAATACTTAGCTGCATTGAATTTTCTGCTACGTTTGCTGCAAAAAGATGCATCGCGGTTTTTTTTTCTTTTTTTAGACAAAATTAACGAAGCAAAATTAATCATAAAACCAATTTCCTTGATCCACCTTCGAGTAAGAGATTTCATTGAAAAGTGGTTAATTGCCTAGTGATATTTGTACCCCATTCGCAGATCGTGCGATAAACCCCAAAATAAGGTCATGTAAAACTGCACAAACTCTTAATTTTGATTAAAATCAGGAATTCATTCTATTAATCCTTTCATTTTTTTTAAATAAGCAACAAGTTGTATTCGCTTTGAGGTAAAACGAGTAATGATAGCGAGAGCAAAGAAATTGCACCCAAGGAGGTATGGACAATTAGAACTGAGTATAAGAGCTGAATTTCATCTATTAGTGCAAAAGCAGTATTTGAGTATACAAATGAAAATTCATGTTTAGAATATTTATAATAAAATAGTGCTACTTTGAACTGTTCAACCAAACTAAGGGCTTGAGTTTTCACACCTCTTTCTCTAAAATTTATAAATTGGCAATAAAGTAAAAAAAAAACGTGATTCAAGTGGTTTCTCCAGAAACTATTGCATAAGACGAGCATCGCAATATCTCCTCCAAAAATGGGAGTGTTAGCGCATCTGCTACTTGGCAGAGGTGGCGAATTTTTCTCGAAGATTTACATGGTAGCAGAGATCACGCGTTTCGTTGTCTACTTTGTACTGAAAAACAAAAATTGATAAATTTAAAATTAAACGAGTTACAAAGTAACTTCCTTTACTTTTGAAAATTGTATGACATTTTTTGTTTTGTTTCTTTAATTTTTTCCAAAACTTATATTTTCTGCATTCTTTCCAAAAATTCTGTCCATCAATAATTAGGTTAAAATATCTACACAAACTACAATACTGTTTAAAAATAAAAACTTTACTGTCACTTTCAGTGTACTTACTGCTGTTAACAAGTTAGTTTTTATGTATTATTAAGAGCTATATCTTTTTCCCGTGCGTGCGAGCTCTCCGACTCTATTAGAAAAGATTGAGCCGAAATACTCTTAATTTTGTTGCACTACATTAAAGCGTAGCATCAAAATGCACAACCAATAAAAATATGACAATTATGCATTAACCGTTTAACAAAACAGTGACAGCTAAAGTGTTTTTTACTAGTCTGTTGAATTGCTCTCGAACTTTCTTAGTTTTACCTGAAGTATGACTTCTTGAATGTTCTTGCCTTGGTCTATTTTACCCGCAATGACTGTTCAACAAAAAACAAAAATGAAGCTCGATCACGTACAAGAGATAATGCCTACTAAGCGAAGACATAAATAAAACTTAAGCACCACATCAGCAAACATTTTTTTTATGTGTGCGTCAGTGTGTGCGTATCAGACACATTAAGGGAATTATATTCAACTGCATAAAGTTTGTACAAAGTAAGCTTAAAATTTGATAGGAGATGATAAACTGTAAAATCTAGTTTGATCAAAACCATTTATTGCATTTTAAATGTCGTAAATTCTGCAGCTGTATTCAGTGACACAAAATAAATTGCTTAACAATTTAAGAGGATTAAAATATTTTACCCATTATCTGATAGTTTAATTCGACCATTTACGTTTACGAGAAAACTAATATATATCAATTACTAAAATTACAGGTTATAAACCTGAAAACATTTAATATCATCAACACTATTATGGTAATTTTTGTCGTTAAAAAGATATTAAATCAGAAAAATGGGCAGTTATTTTGGCATTAAAATTCAAACTAACGGTTATATTGGTGATGGGAGTAATGCAACAGCATAGAGCTAGCTATCTTCATAGTAATAACCTTTGTTATTTTTATTGCATATCATTTGGCTAGGAGAGATGCTGATAATAGGTTGGGGGAAAGCAATGATTAATCAATGAACAAAGGAAAACTGTCTACTCGAATAATAAGTAGTCCGCTTTCTGTGAAATTTTGGTAGCTTGGAGGATGAAAAAACAAAGAGCATATTACACTGTAACGGAAATAATCCACATTGTGTTCTGAAGTTAGTTATGACTGCCTCCTCTGCCTCTTTAAACTGCCTGCATTTTATAATTACATCGTTGAAATATTATATATATATATATATATAACAGTTCAAAATAATTTATTTGTCATATCTAAAACTACTAAAATTTAGATTGAAACCTAAACATGCAAAAACAGCATGTTTTTAAACATCAAAGAATGATTTTTTTTTACACTCAGTCGACAAAAATACCAAAATTGCAGGGAGGAAATCTATTTTTAATGTTTGTTCTTATCTGTCAAAACCAAACGCCTTCGTCTAACTTATTAAGACCTTCATATTATTAAGAACCAGTGTCCAAGCTTTTACATCACGTTTTGCAAACAAAAAATATTCCTTTTTTTTTGGACCATTTCATTACAGAAATGCAACAAAATACTGAGACAAAAAAATGTATTTACATATATTTTTAGTGATAGAAGATGATAAGAACAGCAAACCATAATATTCCTGATAAAAGTTAACATTAATATATGTTAGAGTATAGCTTTTTGGTTGAAACATGATTCGGCAGGACATCTATTTTTTTTTTATTTCAAAACCTTTATTGTTTAATTTTATTATTATTTCCTGTGATATTACTAATATCTGAACTACAAAATAGTTGCCAATCGTATCAACAGCAATGCAATTCAATTCTTTGTAATTTAATTTAAAGTCGTAGTCAGAATGCGATTTTTTTCTAAGCGTCTATCCGGGAAAATAACCAGAAAAGAGTGAACGATCTGCAATAAATCGTATTTTACTTAGTTTTGTAGCATTTTGTACTTTACATTTTTATTTTCTTACTTTATTCTAGCTTGACCTGCTTTTCTATAAGATAGGAGTTGTCAATCTTTATCAACCAGCGTTACGTTTTGGTATGTCAAAAAATATGAGGGTCCTCAACGATTTTAATCCCTTATCACATTTTAGTTTATTAATCATTTAAGGCATATTGGCTTTGTTTGAGGTCGCCGTGCCAAAAAAGAGCACCTAATTATTGAAAACTCTGGGCGTGTTTTTGTTTGTAACGTTCATTAGTGTTTGGCACCAGTTCAACCAAATGCTACTGCAAAGTATTTTAATATTAAATTTAATTACTTAATTGCAGTCAAGTTATATACTCGAAAAAGTGTTCACATGCCCCAAAAAATATTTCACAGCTATGTCTGTTACAGTCACACCTGTTGATCTCAAATCATCCCCGTCTTCTCAAAAACATCTCTATAAAGACATTTTTCATTTTCCTTCATTTATACCATAACTTTAATGCTTTTCCCTCGTTTATTTCAAATAAATCTAACCGAAAATCTTTATCAAATTCTGGCTGGACTATCATTTCCTAATTTGATTCCAAGCGATCTTGATCAACATCAAAACATGGAGACAACATTTTTTTCTAACAGCAGCAGATATAAAGTGTCTTCAAAGCTTCTAAGATAGCTCTGGGAAAACTTTATGTTCGTACAAGAAACAAGTTTTTTGGGAATTCCATCCACTAAGAAACTTGAGAGATAGTTTTAAAAAGTGAAAAAGCTCCGTTAATTTTACTTTCGAGTGAATGAGAGCAGATATTTTGTTGAGTTCTCTCGTTCCATTCGTTGTAATGTTTAAACTGCTTCGAATGAGTAAAATGTAAAAGCTTCAACATTCTTGAACGAAAATTCATTAAAACATAATCTTCGTTCTTCAAGATTTTGAAAACCACACTAAAGGCTAAAATCAGTAAAATTAGGTAATGGTGTAACTACATCAAGTCATCCAGATCAATGTAAAATAATGAGTCAACTCTTTCATTTTGTTCCAATACTTTAAATACCTTACCAACAGCTATGTGTCTCGAAACCTCCTTAGCTCGAATTTTTCTTCTCTCCCATGAAATTCAAGATAGACAAGCTTGACTATCTATATGTTCTTTTTTCACCCCAAGCCATAAATAAGATAATTTCCAAAATATTGCGACACTTTAGTTTTAAAGTATAATCACACCATGTTACACAACATTTTGTTATAATAAAATTCTAGCATTATCAGAATACTATTGCATGCTTTTTGGTAATCTTAGAGAGAACCTTACAAACAATTCGATATCTGAAGCTAGGGTGGTTAAGTAAGCAGGCAACGGGTAACTCGCAACCATGTCTTGTACCTGAGTTCAAGTCACTAAGAGTATTAAGTTTATTGAACTGTTTCTGCAGGACACATGGAATTTCTCATTCCCCTCGAAGGATTTTTCCATGAGGTATGTATGGTGGACTCAACCCCATGTCCGACCCATTACATACTATTTCATACTCCTAGGGCGTTCTGTAGCACCAGATAATGACTACTGCATATAGCCTACATATTAGCATTTTTCGCGAATTTTGGGTCAAATATTTCTCTGTTTCTTTTTTAAAAATATAATTTTCTTCTCGAAAATGACATTCTAACGAGCTAAGTGTAGGCGATATTTTTGAATCTTTTCAGTTGTTCCTGTATGTGCTTTGCCAAACCCGAGAATTTATGGAATATCCTTGACTGAGAATATAAACGTTACTTGTGATGTAGAAGCAGACCCACGTGTGTCTCAATTTCGTTGGTCCCTCAACAACTCTCTAGATTCTATTATTGAAAAGAGCTGGAGCAATGACCGTGTCTTTACGTACTCACCCACCGAGTATTCTGGATATGGCACCCTTTTGTGCTGGAGTCAAAACAGCCTTGGTGTTCAAAGAGAGCCCTGTACCATAAGAATAGTGCCAGCAGGTATTATAAAAGCAATTATTAACAGAAAACTTATCTTTATTTGTAAAGCCAGTTAGTAGCAAACTAACACACAATCAATCTACAAGAAGTCAAGCACATTTTGATAAGTTGTATGTATGTAGTTTCATCTTCACCACGGTTCATAAATGAATGAAAACATGGAAAGCTTTAATTTTTAAAGCAAAATTAGTTTTTTCTCTAACTTTTTGTCTGATTCATTTAAACAAGTTAATTTATGAATATGAATTACAGACAATGGTTTTAGAGCTGTGAAAAATGATATAACTTTAACATTACTAACAAAACAGGGCTGATATTTAAATATTTAGTAAATGTTTCAGACAAGATCTTAGTTTAAAGTAGGGATTTGCCGATATGCAAATTGGCCGATAATCGATTAATGAAAAATTGACTGTTGGTAATCTGTCGGTTAATGATCATAATGATTACTTTTAATGCTGCCAATTTATCCATCATGATTTATCTCGTAAATTTTCGATTTTAGAAATAGTTAATAGTTTATTTCTGTGGGATGATTTATTTATTTTTCTCCACATTCCTAATTTTCTCAAAACAATTTTGAAATTTCATCCATTTTCCTAAAGCCATTTTTGGTATTATTATTGTTAAAATTACATTATGTTAACTAGATATGAATCTTCAGTAAGGCGGTGTATTTCATGTAGATATGAATACTTAAAAATATTTGGGGACAGCTTGTGGTCAGTAGGCTAATGTAGGATTACTTTTAATTCATGTATATTTTTTAATTATTAGTAGGCATTTAATATATTCTTAATATATTTTCTAATATTTATGAAAATCATATAGTTATCTAAAACCAATATTACAAATGTTAAAACGACACATGAAAAATGTTTTAATATTGTTTAGATGTGTGTATTTATTCAAAATAGAAATAATAAATTTAAAAAATGACGTTACTTCAACCATTAGTTTGTAAAAAAAATAATAATAAATAAAGCATGTACATATAATTTTTAATCAAATGATTTATAAATATAATTAATATTTTTATTCAAAAATAAATAATTTAAGAGCAAGTTGTTAATTGTTGTTTGACGTATTTATAAGCATAGTTACAAGTAACAAAATAAATGGAAAAAAAAAATGTTGTATCATCAAGAACTGGGCATTGATCCTTCAATATTTTATTCAGTTTTACGCACTTTCTAAAATATTTGCTTTGCTTTTATTGTGCGATTTCATACTACATGTTACTTTAATGTTTACAGAAATTTATTTATTTATTTATTACAAATACATTCATCGGAGTTTTTTTGTTTAAGGCATGCTTAAAATAAATTAATTTGGAAAATAGATTTTTTCGCCAACAAATTGGCCAAATTTGGCCAATTATAAATAATTGGCACAGTGGCTGTTTGTGAAAAAATAATCGGTATTTCCGAAAAATTGGTGCATTCGAAGTTTATTCACAATCATTTTTCAAATCAATATACCATTAAGAAATAAATTGAAAGGAACAAGTTAAGTTTATTTTCAAAGTGATATTTTTGCACTAACGTTTTATGTTTAATAAATCTCTGCAATTTTTCAGAGCTTATTTGTAATTTAAATGAGAAATAGTTTTGCTCCCCGCATAAAAAAAAAAGATATTTACTTAAAGAAACAAGACAAACTATCAAGACCTTTTCGAAACAACTTTTTTTCAAAATCAGAACGTGTGTGAGAAATAATACAAATATAAACAGCACATTTTCTTAGAAAAAACTTGTACCTTCATAAAAGAAAATTTATTCAGATAGAAAGCAAACTTTTCTCAGTTAACGCCTAAAACGAGAAATGAGAAGTTAAAACGACGCATTTTCAGCGGTTAAAGCATTCGAAGTAAAAAAAAAAAAGTCAAAGTAAAATCAAAAAAAATAAGGAAGAATATATATTGTTCCCAATTCCAAGGAAATGCTGTTTATTTTCCCTTTCATACGTAGAGTGCATTTCTGACGAAGACTCGTTCGTTTCTCGTACCAATATTTACCTTGAGCAAAACACTCTCTCCCTCTGAATGGTTTTTTTTCTTGAAAGTTATTTTGTAATAACTAGAATCGCATACAACACTGTGCATATTTTTGTTCGTGCATATTTTTTAAATCGATCGCTGATAGATCTTAATTCTTGCTTAAGCAATTTTAATTTTATATTAAGAAAAATTACTTTTACTTGCATTGCATATTTAAAAATGGGCTTCTGATTCGTAATTTTAGGATCTAGAATTTTTTATTTCTTTATTTTACTTTATTTGTTAAGTTAAAAAGTTTTTTTTAAATCAGAAAATGTATTTTTATGATATTTTTTGTTATTAAAAATTGTTGAAATATTGGATAATCCTTTTTAAGTTCCTCTTTTTAAAATGCGTAATTTGTAGATAAACCTAAAAAAAAAAAAATGCGTCACCAAATGTGTCTTTATGTTAAAAAATAAAGTTTTAAATTTAAACACTACAGACAACTCAAAAAAAAATGGTACTTTTCATGTAAGTTGAACAGGATTTCGTACTTACACACTGTATTTTAAAATTCCCTCAAAAAACGGAAAATGTACTGGCAGCAGAGTTGCCGACAATTTTCCGTTTTTTTACAGAAGTTGTGTTTTCCGTTTTTATCACGGATGCTTTCCATTTTTCCATACTGACACTTTCCGTTTTTATCACGAATACTTTCCGTTTTAAAACTGCTATTTTCCGTTCTCAATCGGAATATCTTCCGTTTTATGAACTGATGTTTTCAGTTTCTAATATAGATATTTTTCGTTTCATGAACTGAAGTTTTCAGTTTATAATATAAATATTTTCCGTTTTATGAACTGATGTTTTCAGTTTATAATATAAATATTTTCCGTTTTATGCAAGCATATTTTCAGTTTAAAAAACTATTATTTTGAAAATATAGCTGGGCAATTAAAGCATAATGAATTAACATTTGCAGATTTTAAAAGCCCATATAGTTTTTCTTTCTTTTTGAAAAACAGCAAAAAAAAAAAAAGAAAAGAGAAAAAAGAAAAGAAAAAAAGAAAAGCAGTTTTATTAGAGCATTTGCACGAATTTCTTCATTAACTTCCAAAAATTTGTGAAACTTCCTAAAAGTGAGGAAACACATTTTTACTATGCAGAAACTATCTTTCTCTTTTGAAGGTATAGAGGGAAGATATAACAGCTATCTGGGAATGTATTTGCTTTGCATTTTATTGTATTGAAATCTTTTATCAACAAACAATTGCAAAACATATGAAATAAACGCAAATCATACCAACTGTTTTTTTTTCTTTTTTAAATCAGTCTTCACAAAAATACCCTCGTTTCCCCCCCCCCCCTCCGGCAAAAAAAAGTTCCTGTAATTAACTGTGCGATGCTTTATTGAACAATAACTGCCATAAAATTTAACGTTATCAAAATTAGTGAAACTTATCAATTGTGCATAGTTAACATTGTTTTCAATAAAACAAAACATTTATTACAAGTACAAAATCATTTATTGCAGATCTTGTGCTACACAATTTTTAACATTATTTACTTGTGCCAATGTCGAATTAATAGTTTGCTTTGCTGTCATCATCAGTACCATTGTTATTTCTGCACTCATATATAGAGATCAAATAAGATTCATAGGTACAACTGGGCCATCTTTCGACGATTCCAATTTTTCACAATTAATGTCAAAAACCTAAATTACAAGAATAAAAGTATCAATGCATTATATCAAAAATATTTAACACATGGACTTTTTATTGAATAAATTACCAAGTGTCATGTCATAAACATGCAGATGAAAACATCAATTACCTACGGTAAGATATTTGACTACAATTTTTCTTGACAACGAGGTAATACGCTGATGGCAAGCGAAAAAAGTAGTCAACAGCACTGTCGAAATTTGGAGAGAAATTAGGCATCTTACTTCAGAAACAGTTAATTTGTAAAAACCCATGCATATTTTTTTACAACAATATTTAAATTAATATTTTCAATTTTAAACGCAGTGTGGAGTAGTAGATATGTTAGAATTGAACGTGCCAGCCAATAGCTCAAAAACAATTCTCGATCTCTTCTAATTCTCGGCTAGCTATAGTTTGGGGTGAACCTAACCTGGCAGCCAAATAATGCTGATCTTCGGGTATGCTTAGCTTTCACAATGCTTCCAGGTTAGGTTTGCCCTAACTATAGTAAGTGTAACATTTTATTTGCTAACTCAATTTTTGTTCCGAACTTCATTACTTGACTCTCCAGAAACAAAACAAAACTTATCCATCAAAAAATAATATTTTAGCAGGTTATAAGAATTATTTCGAGCATATTATTCAATAACTTCAAAACAATTGTCATGAAAGGAATCATGAATTTGTGAATCACAATAAATATAACGGAGTTATACCTGGATGTTTTTTTACTATATTCTCCCCCCCCAAAAAAAATCATTATTTTTTATGTTTATGATTTGTCCTTGTACTGTGCTTTCAATCTCCTTTTGCATTTATGTGGAAGGATGCAATAATGCACAATTCCACAAAATCGTATAAAATTGCAGCTGGTGCGGAAATAATTTTAACTATGAGAAGACAATTTTTCCAATGTATATGTTATAGTTGAACTCAGGTCAACAAGAGCCAAGGTTAGTCCTTCTTAGTTTGATCGCCTTAACCCCTCCCCACATAAAACTGTAAAAATTATATTATTCAGATTCTGACTTAATATACACCTGAAAAACTTTTCATGGAAACTTTTTTTTCTTAAAAAAATTATTTTTAAAATAGTAAAATATTGTAAGGCTTTATTTCTCAGGGCCAATTTGGTTTTTAAACTTAAAGTATATCCTTCCGCAAGTGGAAAGACTTCTGTTTAACATCAGTTACTCTTTAAATTATCATTGAATTCAGTTTACAGACATTCTGCATTTTATAACAAATTGTGAAGTGTATTGGGTTAGGATAGGCTGTCTGCTTTATTAGTTTTATTTGCTAAAGCAGCTATGTCGTTAAAATTAGATTACACTGCAATAATTAAAAATTGTTACTTTTTTACTTTTGTTAGATTTAAAGCAGAATTTTTTCATGCGTGTAAATTTTGTCGTCATAATTCATAGAAATCTAGTAACTGATAAACAGCCAGCCATTTTTGCTGAGTAGGGCAATGTGGGGTAAAGTGAAATAGTTAAGATAACTGAACTTTTTCAAAATGAAAAAAATTAGAAATTTATTTTGAAAATCATAGTAAGTAAAGAAAGAACATTCTATTTAAAATAAAACTAACATTGAAACTGTATTTTTTAATTTTGGCAGTAAATTTGCAGTTTCAAAAAAAAGTGGAAATTTTCAACCTTTTTTTTCCATGGAACAAAGTGAGAAATGAAATATTTTATTCAATTACTAGTGGTACTCGCACGGCTTTCCCCGTAATAAAAAAATTAAATGGTCTTTTGGTTCGCCTGTTATATTTACAAATCATGTATAATGAATTTTCTTGCCAATTGGCTTGTACCCATGTCACGGTTCCACGTTATGATAATTTCGTATCTCGCCAATTGTAGAGTGATTATCTGATCAACTTTGTTCATCAATATATTTTTTGCAAAAAGGTTTTTAAAAACAATTGCATTTGCTACAAGTTTTGGGAAAAGTGAAAGTTATTCGTTCGCTTATGATACTTCTTTACAGATAACCCCGCTTTTAAATGTTCGGGAAGAGATGATTTTTTAATTTGCCGAACAATAGGGTAACAGCCCCAGCAATTGGCACGGCACCAGTGATTGGCACTTCCAACAAAAATGTCCTAAAAAAGACTCGTATCCATTTTTTTTTTTTTTTTTTTTAACATACCAACTGAATGTACATTAATTTTAAAGATTATAACTTCATTTCATGTTACTAAATGGCAGCAGTACGTAGGAAAGAGAAACAATTGTGGCTGGTGTCAAATCAGCCATTTTTGTTGCAAAAGCTTCTTTTCTGGCTTAAGGGAAGCATCCACATAAATCCATTAAAATCTGACTTGAAATACATTTTAAATTTTCGTTGTCAGAAGTTTTGTTTAGTTGAAAGGTGTTACTTTAATTGTGTAGAAGTATATTTTCGTCCCTATTTGGAATTTTAAAACAATGATGGGTGCCATTTACTGGTGCTTCAATTTTGCTAGTCCCCAGTAATTGGCATGTATGACAAGTACTGAGGAAATAGCGTCATTTCCGCGATAAAGCTGAGTGAGGTGTCATTATCTTCATTTTTTTTTTTTTTTTTTTTTTTGCGTAAATTACGAATATGATAAAGCGGAAATTGAAATCGGTAGCTTTTGTACAGTAATTGTCAAAAAAAAAAAAAAAGCATCAAAATGCGGCTTTTTGAGAATTGGAGTGACTTTCACCAGAAAAAAATCCAAATGAAAGTTAGTCAGTAATTAATTTTTTACTGGGGGCTCCGTCCTCTGCTCGATTCGCTCGCTAACCCACGTTCGCCACCTACGGTATCTCAATGCCGCCTGCATCGGGTGGTTTTTCAAAAGAAAGAAAACCGACTTGTTGCATTTGATAAATAAAAAAGAGGAAAACTTATGCAAAAAAGTATGCAATATGAGTTTTTAACTATACTTGGGGCAAACCTAACTTGGTAACATTCGTAAAATCAAAACTGTAAACCGAAGGATGAAACAGAATTAATTTCAATATCTTTTTCATGGAATATTCCAAATTTGTTTTTATTTCTCTAAAATACTTTTCAACATGAAGAAGAGTGATTTAGCATTAATTTATATAAAACTAGTGGTACCCGGACGGCTTTGCCCGTAATAGAAAAATTAAAAGGTCTTTTGGTTCGCCTGTGTGGCGAATTTTCTCTCCAATTGGCTTATACCCATGTTACGGTTCCACGTTATGATAATTTCGTATCTCGCCAATTAGCTTGTGCCCATGTTACGGTTCCACGTTATGATAGTTTCGTAATTTACTCGTCCATCTTATGATAATTTTGTTCTTAAAATTAGAATAGAAAAGAACTGCATCGAATTTTCGAAAAATCTCTTCGAGGTGCACACCCCCATGATACAAACTAATTTAGTGCCAAATTTCATGAAAATCGGAGGAGCGGCCAAGGCGTTATGCGCGTCATAGAGATCCAGACAGACAGCACAAAGATCCAGTCAGAGAGACTTTCAGATTTATTATAAGTAAAGATAAAGATAAAGAAAGCAAATTTCCCCATATTATCAAATTATATGAAAAATGGGCTTAAAATTGGAATAGAAAAAGAACAAAATCGAATTTTCAAAAAATCGCTTCGAGGTGCACACCCCATGCTATAAACTAATTCTATGCCAAATTTCATGAAACTCAGCCGAACAGTCTAGGCGATATGCGCGTCACAGAGATACTGACAGACAGACAGAAATCCGAACAGAGAGAGATCCAGACAGAGAAACTTTCAGGTTTATTATTAGTAAAGATAAAGAAAAAGAAAGATAAACACATTCTTCCCCATATATTATCAAATTTATATGAAAAATGGGCTTAAAAATGGAATAGAAAAAGAACCTCATCGAATTTTTGAAAAATCGCTTCGAGGTGCACACCCCCATGCTACAAACTAACTTTGTGCCAAATTTCATGAAAATCGGCCGAACGGTCTAGGCGCTATGCGCGTCACAGAGATCCGGACAGAGAGACTTTCTGCTTTATTATTAGTAAAGATTACCTACTTTACATTAACATTACTCATGTTTCTTATGATGATAAAATTTGTATGTAATTTAAAAGTAAAAAATAAAGTGATTTTCCAGTTCTACTAACATGTGCCAATTACTGGATCACAAGGTGTCATACACTGGGGTATCAGGTGCCAATTACTGGTGATTTTGGTAACTTTTTATATGCATATTTTTATAAAAGTATCGATTCAAATATTTTTGGTTTTAGTGAACCAAATAGATGCACACATGTGCACTCTTTGATACAAAAATATTTGCAAGAGAGTATTTTTTTCCTAAGTACTGAAAACCAGAGGTAAGTTTAAGGACAAACTCTTAAAGTGCCAATTACTGGGGTCTTTACCCTACTCTGAATTTTACCGAATGATAAAATACGAGCATGAGCACAAACGTGAATCTAATGAGAAGAGACATTAAACATCACTATTTAAAATTTTCAAACAGATTTGCAGTGAAGTGTCCAAATTTACAGAATCATCAGAAAAAATTGTCGACGTAGAACACTGTTGGTAGTTCACAGTGACCTCCCATCAGGGTGCCGCTTTGAAACAATAAAGATATTACAACGGCAATGATCGTAGACCGGTGTCCGTGCATTGGCACTTCGATTTGCAGTCAGTGCGGAACCAATGAATTGGTTAAGAGAAAAATTAGAAACCGATTTAACAATGCAGGATTTACACTGGGTTCTGGCGATGTATCAGTCCAACGCCCAGCCCTAATGCATATGCAAAACAACATGTTTTTTACTTACAATTTGCATATTCTTCGGCGAACTTCCCTTTTCTGTTCAAGGAGTTCTGTTCACTCAGTTGCACAGTTGAATCCGCATTCCATCAATAAATTCTCCGGCTCACTTTGGAAGGTTCCAGTGCTGAGAGGATTCAAAGTGGACAGCATCTGAAATATTATGAAAGGATTTTTCCGGGCTGTTGTGCCGTGGTCTGAGTGTATATTCTCCAAACGTTTCGGCTGCATCTGCGGCAGCCATCCTCAGTGGTTCCGAGTTCGTAACTTCCAGGGAAGAGACTTCTTGGCAACTGATGCAAGTGTCGAAGTGCTGTCAACATTTATAGGGCCTGGGTCCTCTTGGTTCTGGACTGGGATTGGCTGGTGAACGTCTGTCTTCATCGCTTCCTGATTGGAGCTTAGGCTCTCCTTTTCCTGCTCGGGAATTGGCTGCTGGGGATTCAGCTGAAGGTCCGTCCATGTTTCTGATTGGCTGGAGGTTCTTGTTGTTTTGATCCTTTTCAGTATGGGATGCCAGAGCTTGTTTATCTTTATTCCTTCTTCTTTTTTGTTGAAATTATTTGGATGTTTGAATATCTCGATGGCTTCTCTGTTCAATCTCGCATAATAATGGCAAGTCCTTGAAAGTATTTTTGTCTCTTTGAATTTGATGTCATGGTTCCCCTCACTAAAAGTGTGTTCTGCGACAAGCTGAATCCCCAGCAGCCAATCCCCGAGCAGGAAAAGGAGAGCCTAAGCTCCAATCAGGAAGCGATGAAGACAGACGTTCACCAGCCAATCCTAGTCCAGAACCAAGAGGACCCAGGCCCTATAAATGTTGACAGCACTTCGACACTTGCATCAGTTGCCAAGAAGTCTCTTCCCTGGAAGTTACGAACTCGGAACCACTGAGGATGGCTGCCGCAGATGCAGCCGAAACGTTTGGAGAATATACACTCAGACCACGGCACAAAAGCCCGGAAAAATCCTTTCATAATATTGACACCGGCCGTGAAAGCCTTTACTCTTACAGCATCTGAAATGTTAAATAAAGTGCTTAGAATAATATGATTCAAAATTCTCAAAATAATGCTTTTTTTTTAATGATTGATACATATTTTTTATATTCATTTCCTTAAAAAATTATGTATTATATTCATTAATGTAGATAACAAGCATTTAAAAGTTTGAAAGAGAGGGGGGGGGGAGAATCAAGATTTAAAATTGTTTTCTTGAAAACCCAAGTAGTTAACTAAAATTAGATGCCTTAACTCGTTAATTGAAATCTAATCAATTGCAAGAAGCAATTTATACAGACATAGTTGTTATTCATAGAAATTAAAATAAATTAATAAAAAAAAAACAGTAGTATTTTAAGTAATAAGCAATATCTTTACATTAACCTCACATACAGGCAGAAAATATTCTTCATTAACAATAAAACAATCAAGACTCAATGGTGTCCCATCTAACAATTACTTAGTTATTCGAGACAATTTTGTAAAATATCCCCTTAGCAAACAAAAGTTTTTAATATTATTAGAAGTTTTTTAATTTAAAAAACTTGTCACGATGTTTTAAAGTTTAAACAAAGGTCTGTGGGAAATTAATAGTTCAAACTAGATAAAAACTTAATTTTAAGCAGCAATCATCGTTACAGAATTCAAAAAGGAATTATTTGTAGTAAAAATGTAAACACTCACCAGCAATCAATCCCGGATGAGAAGATACCAAGAACTTCGTCTCCGGCGATAATGATTTCTGACCGCTACTGCATCCGCCATTGCTGCAAGATAAAAAAAAACCGTAGCCTACGAACAAGCGCTCTACGCGTTTCAGTTAAAATCAGTAATCACTACTTTTGTACAAAACAATTAGATGTTGATGGAGAAGAGGAAAAAGTTCGAAAAATGTTCAGTATACAGCTATTTCCATGCACGAAATAACGTGCTTCGCCGCCATTACTCATTTGTTGTCATTACTCAATACTAAAAAAAATCTTCTACGCTGGAGATATTCCGTTTTTTCACGGATAAAGGCTCCCTCTAACTATCACATACGGACATGTTCTGTTAGTGCGCTAAAATAAAAGAAAATTTCCAGTAATTCCATGAAAAGTTCCGTTTTCAATCCAGAACGGAACTTTTCTATTTATAAGGGGAAATTGTACAATAAATTTACGGAAAAGCATTAGTAAATTAAATGAAGCAATTTTACAGTGCATTTCAAGTTAAATGTAGTCTTTTATTCTATTAAAATATATTTAAGGATTGAAATAGATTATGATTAAAATTTTGGCTTTTTAAAACTTGATATCAATTTCTATCAAATTATAGCTTATTAAAAATTGCATAAACACAACATCAAAAAAAAAAAAAAAAAAAGAAAAATTAAGAATCGTTTTCTGTTTTTGATTAACGAATATAACGTATTCAGAGTAATATTGAATGTAAATTAAAAATTTAAATAACAATTTTTGCATCAGGAAAAATGTTTAAAATGCGAATACCTATTGTTTTAGACATTTGTTTAGATATTAGATTGAAAACTAACGAGCAAAAATGCTTTAGCTAATAATTTTAATTAAATGAAAGGGAACTTTATAAGTTGTTCTACAATAAATATCAACATTCCAAGCACTGTCCAAGCAATTGTTAGTATTACGGCCCGTTTTAACGGGCCGTAACACTAACATTTACTAAAATCATAAAGCTAATATTTTATGCATTGCAATAGATGCTGTAAATTTTTAATTGACAATTATTTTGGTATTT
Source organism: Uloborus diversus (assembly GCF_026930045.1). Lineage (NCBI taxonomy): Eukaryota > Metazoa > Arthropoda > Arachnida > Araneae > Uloboridae > Uloborus > Uloborus diversus. The sequence goes on from NC_072732.1 coordinate 130,948,161, forward strand.
ATTTTACTGCATGAACTTAAAAAAATACTACATGTATTTTATCTGAATATCTAACAATTAAAATATAGTATGAGAAAGAATATATTAAAATTACTCTAATTTGGGGATTCAAGATTACAATGTTTCGTTTAGAAAAACAAAGCAACTCGCTCCCCATTCCTAAAACAAAATAAAAGCATGCAGTGTAACTTCAAATTTGCTCTTATAATTAATAGCTTTTTTTGCAGCTAACTATTACGACAGTTATGTTTTTTTTATTGTTGCTTAAACAAGCTGCTAAATTAAACAGACATTTGAATTAAGAATTAATGTTTGGGTAAAATTTTGGTTTTGAAAAAAAAAAAAAAATCTAGCGAAATTCCAGTGAATGTTACAACATTTTTTTTTTTTAAGTTTATTCCTAGTTCTAAGAAATATATATTCTTCGAAAATGTGTATCTAATGATCAAGAATGCCATATGTTTTTTGCATGGTAATGAAATGGAGTTGTTTTTTAAGTTCAATTGTACCAAGTATAAATGTCCTTTTTCTTATTTCAGGTGCTCCCGAAGCTCCTCATGATTGTTTTATATCAAATCGTACCTCTACATCAATACACGTGGAATGTGAAGCAGGATATAATGGTAGTTTATCTCAAACATTTCATATGGAAGTTTATAATTCATTAATTGAGCACATGGTGCATAATTTGTCAAGAACGGAGAAGCCTAGTTTTAGAGTGAATGATCTAAGTCCTGGTACTTCCTATGTGTTGGTAATATATTCAAGTAATATCAAAGGAAAGAGCAATTCTGTTGCCTTGGTTGCCGCAACTCCACTACCGGCAGAGAAAAGAACAGGTATGAATTAGCTTTTACTTAATAAACATAGTAATGTGAAGGACAAAAGGGTTGCACATTTTGGAAAAAAACGTGTTTAGATTATTAAAATAATGTTCGGCGAAAACATTTGAAATTCAATTGCTGGTAACTCTTAATTGATGAAAACCATGTAAAGACGAGAGGATATACTTATTATATTTATAGCATATGAGTTTATGTTTATAAAAGTGTACGATTCATTCTTTCAAACGTTATACTGATAAAACTGTCATTTCTTTAAAACTGTAACATTAAAGTTTCTTATTTAAAAATCAAATTATCTGTCTATCTAAAAAAATAATGCTTTTTTTTTCTATAGCTCAAGACAGTCAGTCTTCTATGAGCCCAATTATCATCATAATGATTGGAGTTGTTGCTATTTTTGTAGTTTTGGCTTTAGTTATCCTTTTTATTATTAAAACTCAACTATCACAACAAAGAGACTCTAAAGGTAATAGTTTATGTTTACTAGTATTTAGCTATGTGCAAGTTTCGGGTCTTTCTTTTTTTTTCATATTGTTTAATTAATTTTTGGTTTTTAATTGTGATGTGCAATTAATATTTTTTTTAACAATACGAAAGTTATTAAGTTGTTCTATTGAGTATCTGAAGAGTTTAGATTATACAATATTCGACTTTAAAACGTTAAAAAATTGCCACTTCTGGGACTTACAAGTTACTAAATCTTACAAATGTTATTACTTATAAGATGAATTAACGAGGTTTCGCAAAAGATAATCTTGGACTACGTTTGCTAAAAGCTAAAATTCATTAAAAATATTTTTTAAATAAAAAATAATTATCAGCTCTTTATTTATTTTTGTTATTATTAATGTAATTTAAATTGAAACAAGACAACCCTAAAGGTGATTCGAAATTTTCTAAATATAAGAACCAAAATTTTATCTTCGTTCTTTTTAGCCAAAAATCGTAGTTTTTCTTCTTTAAAACCAAAACTTTTCATTCTAGAAATTTCGTTCTGGTCTCATTTTATATTAAATTTTATTCTTGTGATGAATTATCTTATCCGTTTTTTTAACCAAAATTTATAGAATGGTACTGGGCATTTTTCAGGTCACGTCATGGAAGATATCATCAATAAGGAATTTTCAAGCAAAGATCTAAAAGCATTGCAATATTCAATTACATTTATTTGCTATTTGTTGATTTTAATTTATCCATTAAAAAGGTTTCATTTGGATGGACTTTAAAAATCAAATGCAAGAAATTGTTGATTTAAAAAAAAATAACTAAGCAGTTCAGAAGAGAAAGCAGAGTTAAAAAATTACAAAAAAGAAAAGAAAAAACCTAATGCATTTTATTGCTTACACTGTTAAATTATATATCATTATGTTTTTACTTTTCATTGAGAAGTTAAAGTGGTAATGGCTTCGATATGACAGATTTTTATGAATATTTAAAAATGTGCCTGCATACGGACATAACTTGTAATAGAAACTGTCATTAGTTAGAAATTAGATTTACACCTGTTTCAGCTGTGCCATAGACAACCCTTAATATGTTTATTATCTTTTTAGCTTTAATATAATATTGGTTTTCACACTATTCATCAAGATCAGTATTTAAAAACTTTATCGATTTTGAATTTCTGTAAAAAATTGTATCTTTTAAAAGTTTGAGGAGAAATGAAAAAATCTACTTCTTTGTCCATTAAACTAAGCTTCTTTCATATTGAGCTGTGCTTTTGTATCCCTATCATCACAATCGTCTTCATGATCTCCTACTTCGAATTTTAATTTTGCAGCCTTCTTTGTTTTGATCTTTCTTTTCTCCCTAAAGTATCATTAAAAAAGGAAAATGCAACCTTCTCTGAGTTCAGGAATCACAAACAATGAAGGTAGTTCTGTGCCTACGTCATCTTCATAAATCATCTTGGATTGAACCAAAGATTTTACTTACTGTAGATCTTGGTTGGCCAAAGCTGGTCTTGGTAGCCAAAGCTGGATCGCAGACAATAAACTATACTTTTCCATAAATATTTTTGATAAACAACCAAATATCTTCAACACCTTTTATCTTTTAATCAATTGAAGAAAACTGATTCCTGTGAAGATATATTTTTAAAGAGTATATGAGGCAGTGAGAAACAAAGGAATGTAATTGACAAAATTAAAATTTTCGAGATAGTCATTACAAATATTAGGGGAACGTATCCTCCGCTTAGGGACAAGAGATGGTACTAGTAGCTCAGGTAAGGGCTGTTATATAGCATGATTTAGAAAAAAAGTTCAACGAAAGCCTACCTAGGATCTGCACATTAAACGCATTTTATGAGGAATTTTAAAAAATCCACTTACATCATTTTGCTTCCCTACTACGTCATATGAGGTAGTGAGAAGCAAAGGTTAAAAATTTGGAGATAACCAGTACAAATGGTTCGTGAACCTCTCCTCTGTCTTGGGGCAAGAGATTGTACTAGTAGCACTGGTAGGTGCTGCTGTATAGCATGATTTAGAAAAAAAAATTCAATGAAAGCCTACTTAGGATCTGATCTTTAAACGCGTTTTACTCGAAACTTAAAATAGTCCACTTGCATCCCTTTGCTTCTCACTGCCTCATATGGCCTTTGCCATCTATCTTGTGTAATGAATAGTCCCATATACTCGAAAGTAGCATTGTTTGGAGAAAGACTGCCTAAATAAGTTATGCAAAGTGGAATGAACTTTTTATAGGCATCCCTACGCTGCTACTGTTCTTATTTTTCAAAAAAAAAAAAAAACTTGAAATTTCACCTGGATTGCTTATTTTGTTGTTAATCTTCTATACTTGCTTTGAATTGCCTTTTATCTATACCATTCATCCTGAAATTCCTGAAAAATATCTGGTTGAGGACTAGTGGACGTACCTATTTTGCCACTCAAAACTGCTTTCAAACCAACTTCTAAGGTGTAGCGAATGCTAAATGCAAAAACTTTTTCTGTAGCAACTGTATTCACAAAACGCAGGTTTGTACTGCAGAAAAAAGCCATGAAATGACTGCCATTTTAACGAAAGCCCTAACACGTCCTCGTCTGAGAACACAGTCCACTTTTCTGGGAATCGTAGTTTTTCCTTTCTCTGGGTGGGGGGGGGGAGGGCGAAAACTCTTACAAGACTGAGATTTTTAAGCTAGTTTTTAGCGCTGACCACCGAGGAGGAAAGCAACATTCCGTATTTATGGCCTCTACAGCTCATTTCATAAGTTTTACATGCAGTTGTTTGTTTTAGCTTTGAGTTTTAGAGACATAAATATATTACAGTGGAATTCCGTTACAATTAACTTCAAATTACCAGAAATGTTCTTCGTTGTAACGAAGTTTTAGTAGCAATGAAATTCAAGCAACGTATTGGAAATCAAATCGGAGCTGAAAATTTCTTTCGTTGAAACAGATATTTCATTTTATCGGTATTCGTTGTAACAGGATTTCACTGCATATATTTCTGATACTATTGTTGTTTTTGCTCTAATAGCTAAATCTTGTAAGGGGGTTACAACCATTAACTAAAAGAAGCAATACAATTTATATTATAATGATTCGTTCTCTTTACGCGATTTGGAGGATATTAGCTACGAATTGACTTTTAAAATCCTGAATAATGTTCAATCAATTCTTACAAGAATTTAGATGAAATTAAGAGAAAAAAGTTCCCTATAAAATGAGACCAGAACGAAGTTTCTTGAATGAATAGTTTTGGTTTTACAGATGAAAAACTACGTTGTTTTGTTAAAAATTGCCATTTTTCGTAATTTTAGCCACTTTGCACACATTTTCTAGTCTATTGGCACATTTTAGGGGGGTGCCACAAAAGATTAGTTGAAAAAAGTTTTTCCCCATGTACCTTGTGACCCCCCTAGTGCCACATCTTTGATTTGAGATGCATTGAAGCATATTATAATTACCCCTTTAAAGCCATTTCTTCTTTTAACCGGGAATTGAGCGCTACAAGACTAAGTATATTAAAATTCATAAAAAATAAATGAAGCGAAATAAATGCATATTAAGAGTTTTTTTTTCTAAATGCATTCAACACTTTAAATGTTTATGTTGAACATTTTTAAATGCAAACGGTAGAACGTTATTACTTTAGTTAGATGTGTTACACAGCTATGCAATGTTTTTTTTTTTTTTGAAAATACCTATCGAGGTTTTCGGCGAAGATTTTATGATGTTTCGAGCATCATTGTTATCTTAACGTTATTATAAATATTGTGAAATAAATTGTATTTCTGAGCAAAAAAAATAAATGTTTCTCTTATTCTAATGATACTACATATGTATTTTCTACGTAACACAGAAACTCCCTGAAATTTTTTTTTAAACACTTTGGATCTTGAAGTTTTAGTTAGGGAAAATGATTTCATGGAAGATTTGTTTTGTAAATTTAAAAGAAATAAATAAACAACACAAAATAATAGAATATTTTTTCAAAAAAAAATAGCGATTTTGAACATGTAATACTCAAAAGTGTGTTCACCATATACTGTCCAACCACGGATTGCAGGGAATTTTGAAACGTCCAGATAAGACGAATCTATGTGAATAAGGGGGGAAAGTAAAACATTGATGTGCGTGTTCCGTTCATTTGAATGAGACTCTGAAAAAAAATTATTGATTCGTTCATTTCCGGCTGTACAACGGATTTTTTATCTTTCCATACATTCCGTGGTCAGACAGTACTGCTGAAAAATAAGGTACATGCGCAAAATAAATCCTACCTAAGGTTGTCGACCTAATATTTCGCCCATTTATGATTCACCTGTCACGATTTTTTTTGTGCATTTATCCAATGACTCACGAAGTATAAGAAACAAATCACTCAAAGTTCAAATTACATTTTTCAGAAATTTAACAAAACATGGAAAATTGACTTTATTAGAAACAGATTCCCTTATAAGGACCGATTTTTTTTCAAACTAAAATAATTAAAAAAAATATTTATTGGCAAAATAAAAACATATACAACTACATCTGATAAACTCAAAAAAAGAAACAAAAGTCCATATTTACTTCAATGAAAAAATGGAAATCGGACGTCACATTTGGGGTACTAAAAAATCTTTTGTTTTTGATTCCTCTTGCGTACAGTTCGTGTACATTTGCGTAGCATGTGCAGCACTATATCATATCATGCACTCGACCCTTCGGTGTCTTAAAATGTTAATCTTGTATTCATTTAGCTACATTAGTCTACTTTTCTAAGCTTATTAAATCATATTTAGTAATAGCGGAAAGTTTTTTTTTTTTTTTTTGGGGGGGGGAACTTTTCGCGATGCAGCTCCTCTAGTGAAAGCCATTTCCAGGTTGCGTCAACATCCTACACTTAGAGGCATACATACACGCACGTACACACATATACATACACCTACACACATATACATACACCTACACACAAGCATACATACAGACACCTACACATCTACACACAACTACCCACACACTCATGCCTGCACACAGACACAAACACATATGCCAACACACACATACACATACCCCCATACACACAAAAAACATATGCCTCCCACACACATAAACACACACGTCTACATACACACACATTAGTGATTGCGAAAAACATAACTTGAATTCAAGAGGTCAAAATTCAAATTATTATTATTATTATTATTATTATTATTATTATTATTTTGAGTTGTTAAAATACATAAAAAACGTTTTTTAGAAATGTAACAACATTTTTATTCCAGTTAACTACAGTGAGCAGTAAAGAAACAAAGTTTAGTGTAAAAAAACTCCAGCCAATTATGACAAGACTCCTTTGAAATAACAATTGCTTCACTTTCGTCTTTTGATATCAAACTGCATGTTGATAACGCTTTATCATGAGTTAGGCTTCCTGATGTCCACAAAATCACGTTTTATCAAGTTTGTGATATTCTACATACAAACATGGATTTAGGTCTTACTGGTTTGCACGGCCTTATATGCCGCCATTACCTTATATTAAAATGACCAAGTAAAATCAAATTGCGCACTAAAAAATTCATTAATGTTTTTTTTTTTTTATTTTCCTCTTTATCAACATAATAGTTTAAAATAATTAAACGTAACTATTTAGGACAGCTTTTTCTAAAATTAAATGCAGATTTTAACACAGACATTCCTTAGCTGTCAGGAGTTATTAAGAGCAGAAAAAATTATTTATTTGAAAAACATCTACTAAGAGAGAGAGAGAGAAAGAGTTTTACCCACTATAGGAAAATGATTTCAAATTGAAAAAATATATTTCTCGGGACAAAACAATTAGTTCAAGGGATTATTTTTTATTGTATCTGTAAGTTATATCTTACGTCAAAAAAGAAACACATAACAATTTTATGCCGCATCTTTTTTACTTGCCGTACTTGTTAGGGCTACATAAATTAACTTTGATGGTAACAACTTCATTTTAAAAATATCTTCAGAAGTCGGATGAATTATACGTATAGATCAAAAAAAAATTTTGTTTTCTGAAAATCTGAATCTTTAGCAGAAGGAAGACAATAACTATACCATAAATCATTATTTTGTTTAGATATAAAAAGAAAAGAAGAAAGCTATAAATACTCTGTCAAGTTTGCCAATACTTTTATATTCTACGTAGAATTATTAGTTGTCAGGAGTTATTGAACTGTCATTTTTATTGCTTCGAGAATATATGTCCCATTTTACGTTTTCTGCTTGAGCGTGATATTTTTTATCTTTCTTTGGTAAATGGACATTATTATCTGTGTTACTTTTAAAAATGCAAATATTAGTCATTACACAGCAAACCATACGGGAACCGGGACGTTTTATATGTTCAAAAAATCGATTTTTCAATTTTAGCTGCATAAAATAAGGGACACTTTCCTGATTCCAAAAATGTATATATTGTGTGGGTATCAAATTCTGAAAGCTAAATAATTTACTATTTTAAAAATAAACAAAAAAGCCATGCCCCTTTTTAAAACGACGGTATCTGGATTGAATGTTGACAAACCACTATTTTCTTTCATCAAACATTTCATGATTTAGTAACTTTTACTCTTTTTTTTTCTATTTACATAACGTAATCTTAGAAAATGCCTCGGCGTAAGCAGTTTGGGAAGCGTATCGCATGCTTACCAGCATTGTCAAGGTCCATACGTTTAACCTTTTTTTAGAAAACACCTTTTTTTGAACTTTTGGTACGCTTAGATAAAATTCATATCAATGTATGATTATGGAACTTTGTATAATAACATGCACAAGTATTTGCATGTGTTAAACTTATTTTTACAATATTTTAGGTATTATTGTATTTTTAGGAGGCTAATTTTAGTGAAAAATATCGTACTTTTTCGGGGCCTTTTGCCTGTATAGTATTGAAGTCATGAAAAAATGACTTTAACTTTCAAGATTCATTGATGCAAAGCTTCATATTTACTTATGTTATCCGTAAAGCTTATGAATAAAGCGTATATCTGTAAAAGTAGGTATCTCCATTTTAGTTTTTTTGAAACCATTTAAGGGGACCCCTTTTGTCACTTCTCTTTCTGTCTTATGTTCTTAATTTACCATAATATCGCAATGATAAAAAAAAACCTTATTTGCGAATACTTGGAACTGCATCTTCACCACTTATGCAGCGCTTCAAATAATTACAGTTTGGAAAATGTAGCAAACGTGGCAGAATAAAGTGATGTTCTTTCTTTATGAGAAAAAAAAGCAAGGCATGCTACTTAAAACTTATATGTAATATAAAATCAACATTCTGAGCAACATTGATCATTTCGGTCACTGCAAATTCTAAGCTAAAGCTATTCTTTTTTCACACATGAGTACCAATCCAGTAAGCTACAATGTGATATATTGTTGTCAAAAGATTATTTAATTTCTTTGCAGATAACCCACTCCCGGACTCGACATTAGGGTAAGTTAAGATAATCTATCATTGCATTCATTTTTTTTGAATTAATTTGCACATTTTCTTCAAGCAAGGAACTAGAACAATTAGAAATTAATAATAATTTTTTTTTTTATCGTAAGAGGAATATTATTGCAAGAAATTTAAGTTGGGGCAAAAAGCGGTAAACTGTTATCAACATTTTTACGCAATGTTTTTTTTGTCGATCTCTGACAGAACGTAGAGGTCGCGTACGTTCTTGAAAAACTCAAGTTGGAAATCACATTGGCCTATATAATTTTCAGTACACTTATTCAAGGATCGTTGATCCAGTTCAGATTACTTTGTGGCAACTTATATTTTTTAGTTTATTTTACATAGAAAAAAAACTAGCAGTCTTAGTGATGCATTCTTGCTTGCGAGATCATAAAAATGCAATTTTTTGCTCTTCATGACTTGACACAATAAACTATAATACAAAAATATGATGCAGAACGAAGATACATGGACTGGACTCAAAGGCTGCTTTTGCCCTGGCTATTGGGCGGGTAATTTACTGAATATACCAATGCCTTGCCTGCAAACTTCGAGTTGAACCGAACCATTGTTTCGGTCACTCGTCTGGTCTGGATAATTCTACATTAGCTACCAGTTTGTTTGGCTTCCTTGGCTTCCTTAAGAGGTTTTGAATCTCCAGCTCAGTCACTTTCCTATGCCGGGCTGATGAGTGCTAATAAGCACGAAAATGCAGTCCTCGGCTGGAAATGACTGAGCTGGCAGTGTATTTCAAGTCAAAGCTACCCTGTATGACTATAATCTTATAAATTTGTCAGTGATCTCATAGCCGAGTCAGAAAAGGTAAAAAGTTATATTTTTGTTGCTGTTGGTATAATGTTGTTCTGTGTTCAAATGGGTGTTGACATAAATAAAAATTGCATAAACTGTAACACATATATTTTTTTTATTTCTCTCTAGCGCCAAGTAATATTTTAAAACCGTTAAGTAAATTTTGCGTTTTTTCCGAACAGTGAAGAGAATTACACTTGTACAAAAGAAAGATAAAACGTTTCCACTCATTATGAGCAAAATTAAACGCAGAAAACATATGTTTACGCCAATCTCATGTAACCTTACTTGACCCACATAGTGTTTCTTGAATTAAAATAAAGTTTACAGCAAGTAGCAAAATAACTAAAAATATTTCATTTATAATGCATTATACTGAAAAAGGCAATAAATCAATCTTAAATATGTAAACGGGCAAGATTACATCATTTTCCTTACTGTGTTTTTAACTGCCTATTAAATTTAAGGATATTTTTCCAGAAAAAATAATAAAGAGACAGAACTTGAGTTTATTCAGAAATAGATTTAAAATAAAACTACCTTCTCGTTTAACTTGTGAAAGTATTTTTATGCAAAGAAAATAAGACAAACCTTCGAAATAAATATTGTTAAAGTGTGGCAAACTTTAATAAACTTGTCTCTGAACATAGTCCAAAGTTAAGCGAAATGTTTACGAACGAAAAACATTTAGCATTTCCGCTACACGATACGTTTTCTAAATCATTCCGTTTCCGTGCCATTTCGAAATGGACTGACACTCAAATTTCAGCGAAACGAAATCGGGGAAAAAATAAACTTTATTCCGAAACTTCCATTTGGAGAAGAATTTCTACCCCGACTATTTGCATATCAAGCAGGAAGCAGCAAAGTAAATTGAAATTGCTTGTTAGAAATTCATTGGCGCGATTTTACATATGTATTGCGGTGCTATAATTCACATTTCTAAAAGCAGGTGTTTCAGATTTGTCTTAGGATTGTGCACTGTAACAGTGAACGCTGTTCAATTCACAGTAAAGAGTAACTGAAAAGCGAATGAAATATTTCAATAAAATGATAAATTTACTGACTAGTTTAGGCAACAATATTTCCATTGAGTTTTTAATATTGAATAGAGAGAAATGCGATATGGAATTTATAAAAATGTTGTAATAAAAGGCAGGAATAGTTGTTTGAAAATAATACTATACATAAATGAGCAAATAAAATTTTATTTTGAAGACGTTGGTAACGAATTTTGATCATTGTTATAGGATTTTGGAGAAGTTAAATTGCTTCATAAATTATTCACTGTTTTTATATAGTATTTGTTAAGATTTATGTCAATGATATATAACTCGATAGTAATATAATAATTCTGAACTACTGCATGAATTATAAATAGGCAGTATTTTCTTACCATTTACACCTGAAAGTAATTTGAATTAAGCTCATTTTGAAGTAAACTCCCCCCCCCCCCTTTTTTTTCTTTAATGTTACATTTAAATTTCAGGCAAATTCACGAGGATTCGTTTTTTTAGGCAAAGTGCAATCCACGAAAGGGGAAAAAAAGTGTTTGTTGACGAAGATTTTTTTTTAAAATGTTGTTAATAGTACCCGAACGTTTATTTTCATTTATTTATTTATTTATTTTTTACAGCGATAAATTGGTAAACGCAGGGATTTAGCATCTGGCATCGGTATTAGATCTGATTCACTGAGTTTCGTTCCAAATCACTTTACAGCGTAATAGTATCATACAGTAAATTAAAAAAAAAAAAAAAAACATTGAACACCTAAGGATTGAATGTTGATGCTCGTTAAAGATTACCCCCCTACTATGTGCCAATTCCTCCCATAAGATACAATTTGTTTTCTGAAACTAGAGGGATCCACCCCCCTGCTCGCTGCTGCTCAAAAGCCCCGAAGATTGCTTCGCAATCTAATTTGATTCTGGATTTAAAGTGGAAGTTAATAAGAATTAGGTAAAAATCCGCGTTACAATTAGGAAAAAAAAAACTCTCTCCCCATCCCGTAAAAAATTAAAGTAACGAAAAACGAAAATATCGTTAAAAAAAATTAAATACTTCTCTAACCCGAAGACAAAAATAATTAAAGAAGAAAAAAACGCTTTAAAGTGCACCCTTCCACTAGGGTCCAAGTAACAAGTACCAAATTTCACATTATAAAAGCCTCCTGTACATAGAAAAACGGCCGTTTTGTAGGTTTGAAAAATTCCTTTTAATTTCGCTTTTTCTAGAAATACTTTGCTTCTCTGCTCCGCACTTGGATTAAGTTCAGCCTAGGACTTTCGGTAAATTGGAAAACCTTATACCTGCTGCTCTATTTAATAAATAAAATTAGAACAAACTCAATCCGATGCAGATTTAAAAAAATCTCTTTCTACTGAAATATGGGGTTGTGGAACATGTTTCTTCTCTTCAATAGGCAATTTGTGTAAAATTTTAGCTTAAAAAATTAATTAAAAAATACAAATATTAAAAAAAAGTGCAAACCCAAGGATCGAAATGATTTTGTACGAAATTTCAAGACTATCTGCTTCTGGTTTTCCTCGGGCAGGCCCGTGCAGTGGAAAGAATTTTACATGCTTTCTGACATTATTTTTTTTTTAATAAAGACTCAAAAAACTCATTAAAATTTATTGACATTCTCTTTCTGTTAAAACCATTAGGCAATCAGTATAAAATAGCAATTTTTTCCTAGAATCGAAGAAAAAAACATTTTCCTTTTTCTGTCTTTTTTTCAGTGTCCCATGCTTTAATTTTATTGTTTAAGACGTTATCTCTAAATTTTCATCAAATACGTTTTCCTTTTGAATAATTTATTTGTTAGTTCATTATTTACGCTTCGATAATTGCATATTAAAAACGAGAATGCTGAAAAAAATCAAATTTTTAACTTGTGTTCAATATGTTACGTAAATCTACACTAGCCATTGAAAAGTGACGATTTTAAGAAATGAGCTTAATAAGTTTTAAACTATTTGAATTCAGATGTAAAATAAACAAATGCCTTTGCAAAACAAATAAACGTACTTTGTAAAAATATAATGTCTTTTTCAAAACAAAACTCAGCGGCAATATTTGCGGGTCTGTTGTTGATATTTGTTTCCTTTTCCAGTTGCGATGTACCTAAGAAAGAATTGGAAGAAAGCCAGGATGCAAGCGAGAAGGGCCCTGATATTATTCCTTTGTCTATAGAAGCTGAAGGTAAAGTATTTCTCTTTCAAATTCTTTTATATATTTACGTTTTTTTTGCGTCTCAGTTACACAATTGTTTATGCCCAGACTAAGTAATTTTTAAAACTAAATAAGGTATCCCTGATATTATTTTTGAAAATATGATTGATTAAGTAACAATTTTTAAAATCTTCTATTATAATGGAATAACATAATAAAATCTTTCATCTCAAAATATACATTTTTTTTTGTTGAGACTAAATTTATTTTTTAAAGAAATTTAGTATCCCTGTTATATTTTAGAATAAATAATTGATTAAATAACAATTTTCAAATATTAATTCCATAATATCGAAATAACACAATAACGGTAAATATATTGCTTAAAGGTGAATTAATAAATAAAAATATAGTGAACGTTTCTAAAAACTTACACTGGTTTGATGGAAAAAAAATCACTGACTTTGGATTTAACCCAAGTTTGTTCCTTAGTAATTCATTAATCACAGACAATTATAACTTTCAGAAAATGTAGAAGGGAGAATTTACGCTCCAGTAGCCATTTTTATTTGTGACCAAAGTGAAACTAGAACTGTTTACTTTATCTGTAACAGTTGTAAAACAACTTCAGTCAACATGAAACATGAGTGTAGAGAAATTACAGTAGTTGACTTAATTGGTTTATGCAGTGAAACTTTAGTAAATCTAAATCCATGACAACAGTTGCATAACAAAAGTTAACTATAGCATTTCATAACTGTTCTGAAACTATACAATACACGATCCGGATCCAGGACGACTAATAAACCGCAACAGAAGGCTCGCCAGACTTCCCTGTTTGACCGAGACAATCCCGGTTTTCAGACAAAATCCCGGTGTTCCGGCCGCTTTATTTTACGTCCCAGTAAAGAATCAATTTGATTACAGATCACCAAAATAGTCTAAAAATAATTTGAACGATTATTTTGGGTAATTGCTTTGACATTTGAAACATTAACTTGTAAAATTAACATCGAATCTGCTTGTAAGGATTTTTACAACCAGATTCAAACCGAAAAAGACTTTCGGAAGAATATCCCAGCGGATGAAAAGTACATGGCATAATTGTTCAATTTTTATTCTTCATCTAAAGTGCTTCTTCTTACTAAAGTAACTTGTAAGTATTAAGAGTTAATAAATAAAATATTTAAATTTATCTGCTTGTTTCATTCAATATTACCTTCAGTTTCAGCTCCCAATTAATAAATATTTAATCATGTCATTGAGAATGAACTACTCTCTAAAACACTCTAAAATCCTGCCAGGGTTGTGTACCCTTTTGAATACTCGCGACGCTGTGGAAAGGGAGGAGGGGAGCATCCGGTGTCCTGGTTGTACATGTCAGAAATCTGGCAATTCCACGCAACAGCTAATCTGGAGATAACTATTTTAAAATGAAAGTTTTTTTTACATTATCAAAGTATAGTATAATTGATCATTTCTGGTATATAATTATTTTAACCATGCATTCCAGTTTTTTAAATAATTTCAACAATGAGAGCAGTAATACTGACTGCCCGCGATTTATATAGAAATGGTAAGTGGGCAAGTAGTAGAGGGGCTATGGTAGAAAACAAAGCCGGAAACTGCATTTTGTGATAAAAGCATGAAACGTAGCATGCGTGTAGACAATGTCCTTACAAACATTTTAAGAAGAGGAGGCATTTCAAAATCCCCCCCAAAACCCCCCTGGCTGTTATTTTAGGTCAAAAGTACGAAACAACTTTTACATTTTATTTTTAGAAAAACACCCATTGTATCTTCTTTTGTAAGTTCTATTGTGCTTACTAAAGGGTGAAAAGCCATCAAAATATGTCTTAACCTCCTAATTTTCATAATAATTTCAAAAAAAATTGATTTTTTAAAACGAAACTTTAATTAACTAAAGTCTTTAACATTTCTGGACGGGTTGTTTGAGAATTGTTTTTTTATGCATTCTAAAGCACTATGTTAAAAAAAATCATCTCATTCATAGTAGAACCCAGTAATGAGAACCCACGAATTCCGAAACATTAGAAAATCTGAACATATGTTTTAAAATTTACTGATAAAAACTGATTACAAAACTAAGAATAAAACTAGAAATAAAAAATCATAAACAAAGCTAGTAAATGTTTCAAAACTTGAAACAAACATTTGAATTGTTATTTAAGAATGAATAAAATACCTTGATTAGTTAAAACGAAATCAATTTTCATTATCGGCAAAAAAAAAAAAAAAACTTCTAACAGTTTTTTCGTAATTTTTTCGAAGTTTCACTCACATTCTGCTGTTTTATAAATCCTCTTTGCACTAGCAAAATGAGGGGGGGGGGGCACGGATATTCTGTTCATAGAACTCCAAAACTTATTATTAAAAGCTTTAAAACAAATTTTTAATTTTTTCTTTTCTCATTAGACGATTTGAAGCATTTGTTCTATGTCTTAAACGATTTAAGAGGACTAACATTAATTACTGCAATCAGAAGTTGAGTGTTATGTTAACAAAGCTAATGATATTGTTATTATTAATAAAATTATTAATTATTGAAATGTAACTCACTATTACAAAACCTGCAATTAAAACTACAAAAAAATCCGAGTAAGTGATACGTACAATGATTATACAGAAGGTAATTTAAAACGTTTGAATTTACTAGTAATTTACACAGATACATAGCATTTTCCATTGCAGTATTTACACATTGATGTGCAGATAAGTTTATTTTTGAAGCACCTACAAGTTATTTGAGAGCAGTTGTTTTTTACACTTGCATAACTTAAATTCGCTTTAAGCATTTCAAACTGCGGGCAAACTCAAACAAACCAGAACGTGCTTCTCGTCAATTACTGTAAACCCCAATCATGAATTTAAGTTCAGGCTTAATTTTTAAGCATACTGCCCCATTGATATCTACCTAAATGAGCACTAAATGTTGCCTAAGGGCTTCAGCTGTGAGTGATAACTTCATCATTCATCTTTGTTTGCTGGTGGAAGAACAGTTTCTAGCTTCATTTACGGACGGAAGTTACCTGAAGACAAGTAGCAAAAATTCGCTCAGATATTTGAAATTTTTAATCAGGTAGGTTTTTTTTTTTTTAGGTTGGGATAGGTATAAAAATGCACCAATCAAGATAGTCTTTCCATCTTTTCCAGATCGTCACTTTTCCCCGACACCTGTAAAAAAAGAGGTCGTGTCACATCCTGAGAATGAGTGGAACCCTCTTTGAGCAACTGCTTTTTGCTGACCGAATTTGTGAGCAAAATCTTGGACTAGTATTAGTCGAAAGTGTTTTCCAGCTACAAATTTAAGCTCCATCTTCTTTCTCCCTTTTTTGTACCGCTTATGAAAGAATGATATGCCTAAAACGACAGCGGGAGCCAACAGTTCTTACTCATATGCTTCTGCATCGTCTTTCTACAGCATCCAAAACATGTACGAAGATCCTACAATCAGCTTCCTCATGATTTGACGGAGCTAGAGTTGTTCTATTCAATGAAAATCACTGTCGAATCATTAAGAGCAAAACGAGATGGTATAGGCAGTACAATCACAAAAAACAACTTTGTCTTCTTATCTGCATTCCGGAGGAAACTGATCCAGTTTTCAGGAAGCAAACCATTTTCTCCAAAATGATATATTTCTCCTATTCCTCTTATATGTCTTGCATCTGTATCCTGAACGGACTTCAGATACTCCTACAAAAAAATTTCGGTCCTAGGTCGTTTCATGTGAACAAGGAAAGAAACATCATAGACAATAGCATCACAATGTTTCTCTGCACTTATTCTAAAAAATTGGCATTCATCATTTTCATCTTCAGCAACACTTCTCAATTCGTTTTCGTCTTCTCTCGAGCAGTCTTCAACAGTAGGAATACTATTACTTAATTCATTGAGCAGGAATTTTAATAACTAGACTCATTTCCCTTTCAAAGAGCTCCTTTTATTAAAATCGATGGAAGGTGAGGTTGATTTTCATAGAGGAGGAAGTCATCTAGGTTTAAATGTACAATATTGCAAATAATGAAAAGCTTTGAAAATGAATCTGCATCGAATTTTCATCTTTTCTTTAAAGAGACTTACTCTTTTTTCTGTAAAAATGAAAGACTAATGGGGTTTTTTTCCTACCCGTGAATATGAAGTGACTTTTGAGTCACAATTCTTTTCTCTATACATTTGTTGTAACAGTTTTTTTTCCCAACTTGACCAATCTTCATGAGTTGTTCAACATATTCTTTGTCTACTGCTATATTCGTCTCTAATGAGAACAATTCTTTCAATGCTTCTAAAAATGGATTTCCATGTTTAGCTATTTCTCTTCAAGGCCTGACTCATTAAGACCTTTCTTGACAACAGGATTTGGAAACTGAACATTTCTTCATTGCGCATATACAGCGTTTCTTTAAACGACTCGAGGTGTAACTTTTTCAAAATGTGTAAGGAAATCGATAACTTTAAGACCAACCAACGTCCATCTTCGTAACGCAGTTGGATCTGTGATAGACCAATTACACTCCCGTTTCCTTTTACCACCGTATTTATTGTTTTGCTTGTAGGCATGGTATAATTTAATTACATAAGACACGTTCATTGCCATTTTTACAGCAAACATTCCTTCTTCGATGCCTTTGTGTACGTCTGGAAGTTTGTGGATTAAGGAAGAAGATCTTTTACGAAAACTGGTTACCATCGAGCATAGTTACTAAAAAGTATATGTATAGCGATAAAATGAGGAAAAAACACAAAATCAACTCCTTCAAAGTTTCAGTAAAGATATTAAAGTTCGTTGAAAGCTGTGATCTATTCAACATTAACATTAAAACCCACAGCTTTAATACGGTGCGACAAAATTTGAATATTGGGGGATGGTGCTTTCTTTCTCAGATTTTTAAGTTATAAAAACTTCTCTGTCAAAAGTGTCTTCATTCCATCGATGCGAACCTTTTGTAAGAAGTAGTTGGAGTTATTTTATTACACACTTCGGGTGTGTTTTTTTCTCATAAAATGAGTAAAAGCTTACTAGTGATCAATCGGGTAGCGGAGAATTAACAACAGCAACAATAGTAATAATAGTAATAAGAAGAAGAAATTTAAAATTCAAACTTTAAATTTGTTTCTATTAGAAATATGTTGTCTTGACATTAATTTCACCCATTTTCCTTCAAGTCCCCATTCTCTTGTACCCTTTGGAAATAGTTTCGATTATGCGTGCTCAGTCATAAAAAACGAGGTGCATCATGGCCGGATAAAAGGACAGTTCGGACAATTAGAGTTCGGATAACTAGAACCCTACTTTTATACAACTCTAATTAAATGTACCTTTAAATTCAGGAACCAGTAAGTATGTTATGAGGGTGGAAAATTACGTTTGAGAATTTATAGTTTAAAAATGTCTATTTTTTTTTAAACTACTTTTTTTTATTTCTTAAATTAGACGTTTAATGGAGCTTTAAACGGTAAAAAAATACAATTAACATCTATGAAGTGATACAACCAATGACTTGAAAAATTATAATAATTTTTAAAAAACAAATCGCCATTTTTGGTTTTGGATCAAAAGTGGCCGCTAGGGGGGGAGGTGTTGGGGGGATTTTGGAATGCCTTCCCTTCCTAAAATATTTGTATATACAATGTCTAGAAGCATGCCAAGTTTCAAAATTTTATCACAAAATGCAGTTTCTTCCCCCGTAGCCCCCCGACTAAAGAGCCCAAACAGTTTTAAGAGGTATCTATCGGAATGAAAGCGAATATTTGATGCGCGTGTTTTTTTTATTTCAATGTGACACTGCTTTATTTAGAAGCTAAGATACATCTGCAAAAGCTGACGTCTTTGCAAATTAATAGATGCGTCCATTTCCGAGTTTGCATCTTTGCATATCAACGGTGGTCAAACATTAAGTGGGTTTTAAAATGAAAGTCATGGTAGTAAATATAGTACTGGAATAACCGAAGTATTTGAAACCGAAATATTTGGAAAAACAAGAGGATTTTAAAAATGGCCTTAAGGACCACAAAATTTCAACTCTGCATTTTAACATGCACTAATGTAATAAACAATTACTAAATGTGGTGTTTTAATTACGTATTACTTAAACTGTAAAAACAAATGCTCAATAAATGTTACACAAAAAAGAAAATGCATGGTACATTTAACTAGATATATTGTACTTATTGCATGTAATTTAACCTTCGTTGAACTTAAATAGATATTTTGTTACCATCCATAGGGTCTTTAGAACAATGTTGTAAACTTTAATGTGTTGATTAAATTCGATATTTTACATACGTAGCTAAAATAATTATATAACAAAATAAAAAAAATGTTTCACCTTTCTTTCACTTTTAAAATTATATGTATTTTAAAAGCTAGAATAGTTTTTTATAACATTCCAGCTAGTTTTGGGTGGGTGTAGGACAGAACAGAAATGATAGAATTATAGGGGACTCGATGGTTGCTGCAGGACTTTCTGCATTAGATTACGGTTTTTGTTTACTAAAAAAACAATTTAAAAAATATAATTGTGGAATCAATTTTGCTAAAACGAGATTTCAGTCAAAAAGCTTCGAATAGACGAGATTCTGCAGACTGTATTTTTAACTGTGAGCTATTTAACAGCAAAGACAAAGTTGGACGTATATAGCACCTCTGCGCGGAATGACAAAATCTACTGTAAAATCGACAAAATATTAGTTTCAATGCACCACATAGGTCATACATCTATAGTTCAAGTAACACGCCGTCTTGTTGTCAATCGATATTTCATTGTCATTTAATACTCCGTTATTGAAAAGCATTTTTATTTAGACGGTCGTCATTTGTTGTCTCTGACAGCATTCGTAACGGATAAAGCATACTTTGACTATTTCAACCGAAATATTTCATCGCCGGCAAATATAGCATCCGATGTAAACGTCTAATATTTTGTCTCCCTAGTAATTCGTGTTTAACTTTAAAAATTACATAACAATTAAATATATGTAAAATGTTTTGTAAGTGATGTTTTTGTTTTGATAATCTAAATGTTTTTTGCAGTATTTTTTACGGGTCGCATTGCGGATGATGCGCTGTATTGTGATAAACCAGATACTTCAAGGTCTGAATACGTTCGCCAGAAATACACAGACACAGTTTTATAACAAAGCACACAACTATGAATATGTGAATTTGGAAAAAGAATGAACTGCACTTGAGCAGTAAAACAGGTAATAATGTTCGACATTTTAAAGGTAAATAAATTAGTCTCGTTGATTACGTCAATTAATTTATGAATCATGTTCATTTTATCAGTCACACTTACTTAATCACGTTCATTTAATAAAAGGCGACTTAATCAATAAATCGTGTTCTTTCGAACAATCACGTTCATTTAATTTCCTTCAATTAATCGGTAACGTTTATTCAATCAATCACGTACAATCAACCAAAGCCGTTTCATGAGTAACTCCAATCATTTGATCAGTTGCGTTCAATCAGTTCCAAACAATCATTTAATAAAAACATTTAAATTACGTTTATTAAATTAATTAATAACGCTCATTTGATTTAGTTCAAACACGTTTGTTAAATAAGTCACGTTCAATCAACCGTTCCCATTTTTACTATCAATCACGTTCAGTCAGTCTTGCACATTAAATTGCTGAAGTTCTTTTTGTCAATCACGATTAGTCAATCAATTATCTTTGATTTAATTGTTCATCATAGTCACTCAAAATTACGTTTAGTCAAACACGTTTAACGAAGTAATACATAACGTAAAGTGATTACGTTTAGTAACTTAATCTTTTATTATCCTTTATACTAACTAAATCGTTTGTTTTATCAATCAGAGCCAACTTAAAAGCTAGAATTAATATCATAAATAAAGCGATATACGATTAAATGATCGTGATTGATTCATTGTATTCATGTGATTGATTGACTGAATGATAATGATCGATTTAATTTAGTGAATGTGTTTGTCTGAGAGGAATTCATTAAATCAAACGTGATATATTAAATGCACGTAATGATTAAATGAGCGAATAAATGAACGTGATTAATTGAAAAATACGACTGATGAAATGAGCAAAATTGATTTATTTTATACGGATGTTTGATTGAGCGTGATAAATGGATTGAATCAATGTGAATGATGGAGTTAACGTAGTGCTTCTGTTGTACGTGATGCTGGTACATTAGGCTGTATCGAAATTTTTTTTTCTAAAATTCAATTTGTCAAGTGGACAAAAAGTTGCCTGTAACGACCCACATGTTACATAAAAATTTTTATCGGAATCAAAAAATATTAAGTTGTCCTGCACAAAGCTTAAAGTTTTTGAATGTCTCTTTTAAGTGAGAGGAAAAATTAGCGAAATTATATAAAAAAATTACTGAGACTGTAACTTAGTGAAATCATTCAGCGTTCACGCCCTGCTGTAATGAATGAAATACACTGATGCAATGATCAACGTTAATGTAGTTAAATTGGAAACAGCAGTAAACAAATCAAAAACATCGTATTTGTCCGAAATTTGCATTTTTTCAGCAAAGGGCCAAGCATGACTCACAGGTCATGAGATTTGTGGAGATATTTTGCTAAATGTGCACAATTATTTAAATCCTGTAAAACTAACTGCTGTGGAGCCATAGTTCGCGTTTTCATTGTATTTTGGTAAAAAGTTATTTCCATCCCATACGAATCGAAGGGTACAATCTAAGGGGGGTGCTTTTGTGTACCAAACGATAGTTGCTTATTATTATGTGAATTTGCAGTACTAAGAAAGCCTCCAGCATAACTCACGCATACTTTTAGAGCTGTTGAAAAACAGTAGTATGGAAAAAGCTTGATATATATAGTATTATAATACACTATTCTACATATGTTTTGATGTTTAGTTTTTTATACTTAATAACATACTTTTCTCTAATAAAATGAAAACGATGTCTGCAAGATTATTTTATCACCTTTATTTATTTATTTTTTAAACTTCACAAAATTACTCTACAATATAATCAGAAAATAAATTCAAATATTTTTATCCATAAAATTTTAAAAAAATTATCAAGAATTCTTTATTAGCAAAGAAATATTTAAACCAACCTTTGCAAAAAAAAAAAAAAAAGAGCTAGTACATTTATTTTCAAAATTCTAACTTGAACTTAAAAAAATCCTTATTTTTGCATGCTATGCGGGAACCTAAATGTCACATGAGAGCAAAACCTTTTACTTGACGACAATTCCCTACTTTATTACTCACTATTTTCAACTTAAAAGGATTTTAAATTTTTTTGTGTTATTCAAAACAAAATTTAGAAACTAAAAGATTTTTCGAAGAAAATTATAAGCTTTAGGCCTCGTGCAGGACACCTAAATATTTTTTTTAAATCGGATAATTTTTTTTATATAAGATGTGGGTCGGTAGGGGCAACTTTTTATCAAGTTGACAAATTGAATTTCGAAAAAAAAGTTTTTTCGATACACCATATTGTACATGACTGATTAAGGGAACGTTTTTATACATTTCAACTTAATGAAATGAACTTAATTGGAACGTGATTAATAAAATTAACGTGATTAAGCGTTTAACGTGTTCTATATCAATCACGTGTTCATTGATTGAGCACAACTGACGGATTGAAAGTGGTTTATTGCGTGACAGAGATAGATTGAATGAAAGTTACTAATTGACTTAATGAATGTGATCGATTGATTCATTGAAAGTGACTTAACGTGATTTCTTTTTAAAAAACGTAATAAATTGATTTATTATCAATAATCTCTGTTATTGTTTGTGACATTTTGAAATTTCACCACACCTGCATCACGCCAAGGTACGCACAAGCATTATTATATTTAAGAACGCTTTCTGAACTCTGCAAAAGGAGCATTTTGTGTATAAATTAAGCCTAAAAATGCCCTTATCATTCAATTTGTTCGTCACCAGTAGTTGCATTTTATTGCATTTTATCGCGACTGGTTCACAACTTTTCTGCCTTTGAGTTCTGTAGCAACAATTATGATAAAATATATTAACTATTTTTCGAAAGAAAATTTTCTATGAGTGTTGACTACGTGCTAAAATTTCGTTTACTCAAAATAATTGCAGGTTTATAATATTATGTTTCATTTTTTCCAGGATGCGCAGGAAAGTGTGTTTAAAAGGCTCCTATCAGCTATGCAAATTAGTAATGAAACGTTAAAAAAAAAGAAACTAACGTGTGTTACATGCATTGGTTTTTCAGTAATCGTTTCGGGGGATTTCAACTTAGCGTAAGTAAGCCCTTTCTATAGTATTGTATTGATTTAATCTATTTTTTTTTATTAAAAAAAAATCTTTGACTCTAATCAAACTGTAAGATTTATGTATTTTTCTTGGCATTACGTTATCGTGGTTTAACGTTATGGGAACTGTTCTCTCAACAAACAATCTGAAAGGTGAGATTGAACGCAGTCTCTTACCTCTAGTAAACAGAAGAAAACTAGCCATTGGTAAAATTCACCAATAATATCAGGAGTAGCAACGATGAATAGATATATCTTCAATGTCACGTTTCGGGCCAGGGCAGGCGATAACAGATGAAAGATCCTTCGCAAATGAATAAATAAGTGAATTGCTTAGTTAAGGTACGTTAATAAAGTAATTTAAAAAAATACTTGAGAAATATAATAAACGAGATTAACTATTTCACTTTGCTCCGCATGTACTTGTCTAATTGTACAAAATATTTAAAATACAAATAATCTCAACATTAACTAAATAAATACTGCACTGAATATTAGAAAATCCAAATAATTATTTTAACTGTTAACTTCAAGAACTTTATCATTTAAAATGCCAAAAATAATTTTCGATTTTACAACAAAATATGAAATTATGGGCATCAGTTTTGGAAAATTGCTTGTATTATCATATTCTAAATTTTTCAGACGTAATATTTTCTTGACTGAATGGATTAGTCCAGTTGGTACATAGTTAAAATATTACCAGATAGGTTGCTCTAAAAGCAAAGTAAATATTTCTCCATTTCACTTTGTCCCATATTCCCCTGCTACTCTACTACAAATGATCTTCTGTTACCTTTAAACGTAGAGACTTTAAGAAAGTAGAAATTGAGAGTGATTGTTCGGAAGCATCTTTTTTTTTTGCAAGAAAACGTATATGATGAAATTGAAATAAAGCAATGCGGTTTTACAATCTTTAACCCTAACCGAACAAAGAATTATGTATTTTATGTTTTAACAACTTAATATATTACATAAATAGATATATATGTTGTATGATTTGAATACATATATTTAATTATGCTCTTTTTTTAAAATTAGATTTTCAAGTAACATGCCCAACACATAAGAATATGCGCGGAAGTCTTTTTTGGCAGTACCTTTGCTTTTCAAGGCAAAGAAAAGGAAAATTACAGGTAAATTTCATGCGCTTAATATATGTCAAAGCTGCTGTTAACTATAAATACAAATTGATCAAAATAATCCTTTTCCATATTTCACTACTTATTCGATTGCATTATACGGGAAAACTCCAGACGCTTTTTAAACACGGACACTTGTATCCTTTTTTAGAACACTTTGAAGCACACTTTTTGAAAGCTTTAAAATCACCCCCGAAAACACTTTTAAGAACCTTTACTTGGTTCAGAAAACTTTTTAAACAGTTTTTGGGTCATTTTTTGAACACCTTTTATAAAGAATTGTGTAGAAGACTTATTGCCCTTATTAGACATCTTTTGATTATACCAGTAGTTGCTTCGTTACTTTTGCAACAAATTCTAGGGTGATTTTCAACTGTCACCGGGAAATGTACGGCCATCGAACAGGGATAGTGCACCCCTTTTTGACCGCATTTTCGACACCAGCCGACAGCTAATTATTACAACAAAGTTTCTAGTGGAATCATATTAAGGGATTCTATTGACTAGTAGTTAAATAAATCTCTTAAAATTATATTTGTACGAAAGAAAGCTATCTTTTCACTATTTATTGTGCTGACATGTGTTCAGAATCTGTTCTCAAATGTTTGAATAGTGTTACGATATCTTAGTCCCTATGACATACGATAAAGTTAGAATCACCTATTACAGAATGCCACATTGTTCGGTTAGCAGTTACTGTACTTTGGTTTCGGGATATTTGGGTGATGTTAGGATGTCTTAAAATCACCCAAGAAAAATACAATAGAGTTATTTCGATTCGATTCCGAGTCACAACTGACTACAACTGTATGTATGTCGAGGACTGCATACTAAGTGCCTTGCCTCCATTATTTTTTATATCGATAGATGGCACCACCATCACCGGATTGAACAGTTAATGAGAATTTAGAACTAGACCAGGAGCTAATAGCTACCTGGTACTAGCACCCCCAGAGGTATCGTTTCACTTGGAGGACATTGAGACCACGAGCATATTTAACGTCGCCCAGTCCTACAATAGAGTTAGAAACACCTATTACAGGTTGCGTTCGCCGACCTCAACCGGTTGATCAGTGACTAACTGCAGCGTTCTATGAGAACAACAGGTTAACTGGCTCTACCAATGTCGTTATGTGAGCCTCATCGGTTGATCTAGTGGTCTACTGCAAGTTAAGCTGGTTGATTGGTTGATTGAACCAAGTGAAATTGTTGACCAGTTATAAACATTTTTTACCTGCGTGTTTTTCATCTACGCCATGTCTGCGCAAGTAACCGGTGATTAACCGAAAGCGCTCGATGCAGCATTGGTTCGTGAGGTTAGTAATCGCTGACGTCATTAGCTGTCATATGATCAATATACCGGTAGCTAAAGGTCGAGGTCGTCGAACGTAAGCACATAAGGCCACATTATTCGGTTAATATACGTTCCATCTTTCTTATTGCAGAAAGAAAGCGATATAATGCTTTCCGAAAATAACCTTTTAAAATTACTACGATTTACCGAGCAATACCTTTTACGAAATAAAAATGGTTCTATAATTTTCGTTATATTACAAAATTTTGGTTGAAATTCTTATTCAATTAGCGGTTCTAAGTGTTAGGAAGTATGGAATGCAATGAGCCATGAATGACAAAATATGTGTTTTAATGATTTACAGGTTTGTTCTCATTTCAGATTTCATCTGCGTGGTACTCGATATACCTGTGAAAGCTGCGGATTATGAAACTCCCCCTGATATTTTACTAAGCTTTGGATATAAAGAAGATACAGACGAACAAAGCTACAAAATGTGTTTTGGCGCCGGATGAAAAAGAACAACTCGTGTACTAGTTTGTACATTGAGTACTTTACAGAAGTCAGGATGATGAAAACTGCTCACACAATAGTTTAATAGGAACAAATGAAGTGCCATGATTTTTTTATTTCAGTTGGAAATAATTGAAAACACGACAATAATGGTTTATAACGTGAAACTTTTATTGCAAATGATACAACAATATGTAAAATACAATAATTTAAGGAATGTGTACTGTTTTAAAGTGTTTTTTTTTTTCATTTGATCCTTGAATAACATGTGCCACCTAAAATATGCCTTATGATAAAAGACAATTGCATTATTGTCCTAATATTTTTCTAAGACTCATTTTGTGCTTTTGTTAATTACACGTATACTGAAAATATTTTGATAATAAAAAGTTGACTGACGACGCATACGTTTTGATTTTCTTTGGAATGGAATTTACACTCAAAATTAAATATATATATATATATATATATATATATATATATATATATATATATATATATATATATATATATATATATATATATATATATATATATATATATATATATATATATATATATATATATATATATTATATATATATATATATATATATATATATATATATATATATATATATATATATATATATATTATATATATATATATATATATATATATATATATATATATATATATATATATATATATATATATATATATATATATATATATATATAAATTAATAACACTCACTAATTATACAAAATAATTTTGCGCTGCATATTAAAATCTTTGGTATATAGATCAAAAGATTGTAATTCGAATAATTTATTTATTTTATTTAGCTAGGAATTTTTTATGAATAAAATGACATCGAACCGGAAATTCAGCACGATATGTCCGAAAAAAAAATCAATGCGAAAGCTAAGATTATTTTTACACAAGATTATTTTTACTAAGATTTTTTTTTTTTTTTGGTCGGCTTCCGTATTTTACTACTAAGAGTGAATTATCTTTCATTTTCTGAGGAAAAAAAGCATTATTATTAAAAAATAATGCTGGAATTTCCTTGTCCATCGGGTAGTTTGTCAATGAGACTGTGGAAGCTCTCTCGTCTACAGTTAAGCCACAATAAATTTATTGGTGTATCTTCATGAATGCATTTGTGACAACCCTGTTTCGTCACACCCGCTTCTACTCACTTTCACCTTCCAGGTGAAATCAACTCCGGCTGAAGATCGCTCTTTTTCACCTCTCCGCCTTTCTGCTATCTCCGTGTAACTGCAACCCGTTCTATTTCGCGATTTCTACCAAATCACAAAGATTCCGTACGCTTATATACTTCGTCTAACTCAAAATTGTCACAGGATTAGTTTGCCCCCCCCCCCAAAAAAAAAATAAAAGAGAAACGCTAAATTGGATGGTAATAAATTCAATATTTCTAAGGCTCCTTACATACGCCTAGTAAATTTTGTTGAATTCTTTCTTAACAGGTAATTCAAACAGATGGGAAATATGCAGAAAAGCTCAAAACTTTTAGAATGTTAAGGGGAAAAAATAAGTTTAAAAGCGACTGTGCAAAAAATAATGTCAATTATTAAGTTAGAAAATTTAATTAAAACCATGGTGTTTTTTCTTCCGTAATGTAAGTTTCCCAATCCTAACTGTGCACGAAAAATTGCTTGACCGTCTTATTTTTTCTATGTTATATACCTTTAAAATATGTGCAAAACTTTCTGTGACAAGTCTTATGTAAATGTACATTGAACAAGCAAAAATAAACAGTGGATTTAAATAAAATGAGCTATTGCATATCAGCTCTAACTACTGCGTGTTAAAAAATCAACTGGAAAAAAAACAAGTTCAGAAATACATTTTTAGGTTAAAATGCATCACAAAAGTTGATTAAAAACTTAGAGGGAAAATATTTAGAGGAAAGAAACAATTTTATTAGTTTCTTACTCTTGCTAAGTCCAGTGCTGGGATGTTTTCATCAAAGTCGACCAAAATAGGTCAACGTTCCCTCCTCCTCTTTCATGCAATTAACTAAAAGTTGGCCTGAAAATTGCAATATAAAATTCTCCAGATTGTTTGTTGCCACAGTTTCTGCGTAGAAATAATTTGCTCAGTTTTCTTAGCATATACACGATTTGTTAGAAAACGTAGACATGTTTTCTAACAAATTACTATTTCACTCTCACAAAATACTTCAACAAACAAAATATGCATACATGCAATTTTGATTGCATATGAAAGTGCCTTATTCAGGAGAAGCATTTCCTGCCATTGAGCAATAAACATTTTCTCTGCGAACCTCCTTCCCAACACACTTTTCTTTCATCTGAAATGTTTCCCCTTTTTCTCTCACCTAAATTGACTCATCATAAAAACGTTGCTACAAATGAGCACTTTTGGAACTTGCGCCGATTACCTAAATAACTTTCTTTCAACAAAACGTCATGCGCAGTTTCAGAATTTCATTTTTGCACTGAGATCAATAAATTTTGAATAAAATTTTGGAATAAAAAACTGTTGGTGATTTTATTTATTTATTTTTTCATATATACGTGTATAGAAATCTCAAACACAAAAACGACCAATTTTTCGTAAAATTCTATATATATCGTAGTTTTATTTCATATTTCAGGATTACGCGGTCTGCCTACGTTTGTAGGCAGACCGCGTAATCCTCTTCTTCTTTTTCTTCTTCTTCTTTTTTTATATCAAATATTGATTGACTGTTTATTTCATTTAACTGATGATTGATTTAAAGTTAGAAAATAAACAGAAAAATACTTGCTTTCTCATAAAATTTGTTAAAAAGGGGAAATCTGAGCAAAAATATGGGTATTTGAGCAGTTCAAGCAAAACACTCTATAGTCATTTTAGCCTAATCTATTTAAAGTCCTTTATAATATAAGTTAACCATTAATAGGGGAGGTACTTATAGGGTACGTATAGGTTTTTGCTTTGTGACCTTGAACACCCCCTTGTTTATCAGTATCTTTAGGCATGTGCATCTGGTTTTAATTTCATTGCATTCTTAGAAGCGGTCTGCAAGACTGCACCTGCCCTTCAGTGTTATTATTTTCGGCAGTAGTAGACATGTCTCTTAACGTTAGAAACCGCGGATATAGTAATTTAAATTTCACCTTATCCGCGTTATGGGGAAGAGATGCAAAATATTTTAGATGAGGTTGAGAGTTGTTTGAAATATTCACAAACGTTACGCAATGGTGTTCTAGGGACATTGAAGGCTGAATTGTTCCTCGAAATACGAAGCGAAATACTAACAGTTAAAGAACTGTCAAAAATTTCACGAAACGTGATATAACCAATTTTCTGGTACTAAACTGTTCTGTATATATTAAGGAATTAAAATGAAATCGTTATAAATAATAGATGCATTTTTTACGAGTAGATAGTTATTTACTACAGCATATGATTTTCTCGAAAAATCTTAACACTCTAGCAAAATTTCCTCGGAAAAGGTATATTTTGATTAAAAATTAAAAAATATTTTTCCCCTTACTAATAAAAGTTCAAAGAACATCTGTGGGAAATTCGAGGAATATATCATAATTACACGATTTTTTTTAAAATAAATTGCAAATAGAACGGTCTCTAAGACCTCACGTCCTCTGTTACTTCCTACTTAATAACCTTCCCTGTTACAGGTTAAAATACTACTTTCCTGTGTCCTGAACTAAAAGTTTTATAACAGTTTCAAAATTAAAAAAAAAATATGGGAATGTTATTGAAATTCACAGATTTTCTTCCAAAAATCCCTTAATACTTCGCAGTTTAATACCCTTAAAATTTGAATTACTGACATAGAGTTTAGATAATAGTTCTGTGGTTAAATTTCTCAACTTTAGCAGCTTATACATTCTTTGACTATGCTTGTCAATACGTTAACTTTTTTTAAAGCTCTTCTTTTTCCCTGGGTGTTTGTGGTCTTTGAGTTCTGTTTCCGTCTCTTACGATCTCACATCCGGTGTACTTAATTTTCTGTAATTTAGTTGGTAATTATTGCAGAAAAATTAAAATGTTTGGGTTCTTAAAAACTATCTTATTTATTTAATTTTTTTATTTTATTTTTATTTATTTATTTATTTTTTTTTTCAAAATGTGTCATTTTATGTCAGGCTATTTGGTCTTAGAAAGCATTTTATAGAAATATTTTCCCGAAATGAGAAAAAAAAATGTTTCGGTCATATCTGTATGTTTATTGTAAAACTTAGACTTTTATTACTTTTCAAATACAACTTAACAAGATATATTTTATTAACTGTTTTCAAAAATTTTTAAAATGTAATCGTAATGTGCTAAAACATCAGTTTTTTTTTTAAAAATAATTCTACCCCTTACTTGCAAAATTTTAAACTAATGCTTAACGTCCCTTTGTTCAGTTATTTTATGGGAAAACGTCTTCCCATTTTTTTTTTAATCAAAGTTTGCAAAAATTTAATGCTAAGTTCCAAGAAAAAGTTATCATTAAGAAAAATATGCACTGAAGTTCAAACTGCATGTTTTAAGTATTAATAAATCATTTTACAAAGTAAACTTTTTAAACAAGAAGTTTCATTTAGAGATAAACTAACCTGCGTCCCTACAAACTGACACGGAATTTCTAGTATCAGATCAATAATTTTTCTACTAGTTTTCGTTGAAGAATATTTCATCTTAACTTTAGAACACTTCATGGGAACTTATTTTTACAAGTAAAAAAATTCTTTTTCAGGTATAAAAAACCTACTTCATTACATAGAATTTAAATCCTTTAAAGTTTTCAAAGTATATGTCATTATAATTCAATGCATTTGATCCATCCATAAGTTTTATTTATTGAACGTTTAAAGTTAAAATTGTCATCTAATGTGTAAACTTACAATTTTACGAAAAAAAAATAAAGAAGATAAAGAAAAAAAATCTCGAACTATAAAATTTAAATAAGTTTAAAAAATCAACTAGTTAAGTAAAAACACTTCTTTTTTATTGCAAATGAAGTTTAGATTTAAGTTTTCCATACAAAATTATTTAGTTGCTCAGAAAATTGATAATGAAAACCTCACTATGAATTTAAAAAAAAAGCATCTAAATAAATAATTTTTACGAAAAAGTCAAATTCTTCGAAGCTCTTTCTTTAAGATAAAAAAATAAGCACTGTACAATCATTTCGTTTTTCTCTCCGTTGATCAAAAAAAAAAAAAAAAAACCTATAGAAGGAAAGTAAAAAGAAAAAAGAAAAACACTAACAAATAGACTGCATCTAAATAAATTTTTTTGATCAAAAATAAAGTCGCTTACAGCTTTTTCTTAAGTGCAAAAAAAAAAAAAAAAAAAAAAAATCCGCTGTGATTTCCCCCATCCTTCCGCTTTCTTTCTTTTTCCAGAAATAGGATGTATTGAGTTGAAACTATTAATGGACATTTTTAAAAGTCTCAATAACTATTTGCTTTTTGAAGTGACTTCACTTTATTTGCCTAAATAAATATTTTACTTGCTTCAATGCCAAGTCGACCAGAAACAGCATTTCGTGTTTTATTGTCTATTTCTTAAAACAAAAAAAAATGTAATCAATAGATACGTTAAAAAATAATCTGCAACAAATGTGCTTATTTTCTTTCAGTAACATATGTCTGGCAAAAAAAAAAAAAAAAAAACGAATGTTTTCTGCTGAATGTTTTTAATCTTCTCAAAATTAACCTAGAATCATTCTGAATAGTTCAGAAAGAAACCTTATCCATTAAGTTATTTCGTGTTTCTGGAACAACTTAAGAACCTTAAGAGAAAACTAAGATAGATATACCTTGATTTATACCAGGAAAGCTCCTAAAGCAAATATGACCGAAGTTAACACAGAATTGCAAGCAAATATCGAACTGCTAATTTTCCCGCAATTCTTGCGAAGGCACAATGTCCAAAGATTGTATTTCACTCTTGTTTCGGGTTTAGTCAATCAGAAAAGACCGTAACTGAGCTGAAAACCTAAATTTAACATTGAAAGCTAAAAATGCTGCATTAATGAAAAGTGTAGCGATTAAGAAAAATTTTCTTTTCACAGGAAACTAGTGGATACCCATGAAATCTAGAAACGTTGCCCGGTACAATTCAGTGACGTTTTGGTGTTTTCTTACAATCAGGCAGAGACCGAAACAAACTGTAAAATCTATAGAATTCGGAAACAAAAAGGTGAAATTCATTTAGAAGAGCTTAAGACAAAAATCGGTGTAGCAAAAGGAAAAAAACATAATCACCTACAAATGTTTTTTACATGGTTGGGTGACCTGGTGCTCAGACACCGTCGGAATCTGAATTGGAGAACGATCGTTTTCAACAAGTTCTTTTGAATAAAAAGAAGTTTTTCCCAACATGGCTATATTCCTTGAAAAATTGTAGGGGAAGGTTGAGTTAGACAAGTCGGAAACCTAAAGACACGGACTTTCCCTATCTAAAAACTCTATTAACGACTTTACTTTCAATACTCACTTTATAATTTATTTTTGTGTTTTTGGTAAAACTTTTGCTGCATTAAACCTTTTTTCATGATTCTTCTTAATTTTCTTTTATTTTTATGGGAAAATAGGCCAAAAAATCGCGTAAGTAGTTTATAAATAATAAAGCACTTATCATGTTTGTTATTTTCTGATAGAATGTTCTGAACTTTCTCTAACACCGAATGATACAGCAAACATTTACAACGTCATGAAATTTTATTTTACAATATAGTTTTCAACTTTAACACGGAAACCTTATCTAATGACATTTTTCAGCTTCTTACGGATATGTCTTTTTACCAATACTATTGTATGGGTTAAACAAATGCACTAACGCAAATGTGCATTTAGTGAGTTATATATTAGCTTAGACATTTGCATTCAGTTTTTGAATTTAAAAAAAACAAACATTTCAGAAAAGAAAGATGACACATTAGCGAAATAGTTGCATGCAAAACCTTTCGGCTAAGAGATCTCAAATCTATGTTATTTTTCTTATTATTAATTAATCAGTGCAGAAGCTCAACAAATGTCGAAATTAGCTGATTATCCTCTTTAAGGAAACTAAATTCTAGATTGTGGCATTGAATGCAGATTTTGAAGAAAAAAAATCTTCTAAAAATAAATTTCTGATTGTTTGTTTGTTTTTTTCATTTTTTGATGGAGTTTTTCTTAGCTGATCCATATTCCTTGCTTTTGTTCCAAAACCACAACCATGAATTCATAGTTTACTTAGTACTTAATTATTTTTAATGACCCAGGTTTAAGTTCTTGTAATGAAAAACATATTCTAGAAAATGTAACTTCCCTCATGAAAAAAATAGAAAACATATGTTTCATTTTAGTTTTTGACAGTAGTAATGAGAATGCGAAATCCAATTTCTAATTAACAAAAGAAAGAGTTTAAAAACAAAATTTAGCAACAAGAACTAAAAAAAAAAAAAAAAACACAACAAGCTATGCTTAGAATAGTAAGGAGATGAGAATAAAAACACGGGAAAAATTAGATTCTCCTACATGGCATTAATAGTACCTACTGTTAGTAGGTCTCTGATACATTAGAAGCCTTACATTGTACGGGCAATCAAAACGGCACCATATTTCACTACTTAAAAATAAATTTAAATATTCTCAGCTTTAAACATTCTCGAACGTTGTTTGAAATAAACCAAATTATGATTTTCACGGATATTTAAGATACGTATTTTTAAATAAAAATTTGGTTTTAGACAAAATTACTCGGATACAGATATACAACCAACAAGTAGAATGTCGAAAAACGTTAATTTCGTAAAAAGAAGAATTAATTAGAATGTGAAAAGAGCTGACGAAGGGGAAACATATTTATTCATTATTCCACAATCAAAACACATCACCCATCATTATCTCATCATAAAACAAGTTTCAAAGTTTTGTTAATATATTAACTTATATTATGTGAGCTGCTTCTTGAAATACTTAAGGCAAAAAATTATTTGATACACGAACAGCGCTTTTGTCGTGTAATTTGTCATTATAATAGAAAAAAAAACAGCACAAGAAAAATCTAATAATGAAGATCGTAATAGAAAATATTGATATTTAAGAACATCGACTACTCAGCATTTCTTTCATTTTAGAAAAAAATGCAAAGAACATTAGAAATTTAAAACGGAAAGATTTAAAATAGTTTTAAAAAATGTTATATGAATATGAATGATTCATAGATATTTTATTTTTAATGTAATTTTAAAACGGATTGAAATAGTAATTAACGATCGAATTCACAAAGCTGATAATGTTTCGATAAATATATCCAATTTTCTTCCCTTCATAGTCAAGTTGAGGAGAGCAATAAAAAATTCGTTATTTCCGTTATTTTGTTATGAAAATTTATATAATACACAGTGGACAGTAAAAGGGAATCGAAGCTGTTACGTTATATCCATAATGTCGCCATTTCCAGATTCGCTATAAACGCGGCGACCATTTCCGAAGCTAAAAAAATAACAATAAAAAATACATTATAAAAAATTCAATTTTGTTTTATTTCATTTATTTATGTTTTTCTAAAACTTTTTTAGACTTAATTATGCTTAAATTTTGCGTTTTTAAAGCTCGTTTCCAAAAAGCAGCAATCCACAAAACAAATAATCGAAAGCGCGTTAAGTAATAAAATGAAATTCTTGTTATCACGAGTTAAAGCACGCTTTCGTTTGGGGAATTTCTTTGGGAAAACTAACTTGAAACTGAATCGTATATTTCCACGCACTTTCCTAACAACCGAAGATAGGAAATAACATAAACAGAGACGAGAAATGTGTGAAGTTCATTTTGATTAGATTTTTTTTTCTTTTTTCAAAATCTAATAAAGGCAGAAATTTCATCTGAGGCAATCAAATTTGGCGATGAAATGTGTTTATGTGTTTCCAGAAAGTTGAGCTCAAAATGTTGCTTTCAAAACAATTTCCGTATAATCGTATTACATGTTTAAATCGATTTTGAAAATAAGTGGTTTTATTGGACCTTCGAAATTATAACTGTACTGCGTTTTACGTTTACAATTATTGCCAGTGAAGGTAAATATACATTCAGTCATTTTCGTTTAAAAATTGTGTTGATCAATGTTTACAGAGGCTATCTGTGTATCTAAGGCCTTCATTGACCTAGTGCCACTCTTTTTTATTTGTTTTTTTTTTTTTTTTTGTTTTTTTTTTAATATTATTACTTTCTAGTTTGGAATTTATTTTGTAATTATTCTAAATTCATACAGGAGGAGGAATTTGTGTCACAATATAAGCTGAAAACGTTACAATGTAGCAGGAAGAAAAGAACAATTGTCTGCATGTTTCTTTAACTTGTGTGTATTATTAAGTTAAAAACTTCTTTTAATTTTAGCACGTAATTTTATTTGACACATCAGGTACTAAAGGAACTAGATAAATTTCCTTTGATGTTAGTTTTCGGTAGAAGACATTGAATATGAAATCAACTAGCGTTGGACCAGGGATCATATAGTTACCTTTTTCCTACGAAACACATTTTATTATTACCTACTATTATTTATTAATATTTTCATTCGTTTGAGAATGTTTTCGCTAACTAAATATTTACTAACAATGTATTATTTTGTTTTTCAAATAGCTACTCCATAGTAAAATCAAGTTATCTGCTCCCATTGTTACTCTTATTAAATTCATACATTTGTCGTTTTGCATTCATTGGTAGAAAAAATTCTCTTTTACTGTAAAATATCTTGAAAACAAAACGTTGTAATGATATGTTTTCTTCTTCAGTAACAGGACTTAAGAAGGAGCTAAATTGTTGCTATAAACCTTTATGGATGCCGAATTTTCTATAGTTTTGCTGCTTAACGGGTTCTTTTCAGTGAAGTTTTTTTTCAATGTTTCTATGCCTTTGAAATCTTGTTTTTAAGCATTTGCAGTAATTTTCTTTTAAGTGTAGCATTTACTGTAATTTATAAGCAGTAATGTTTTAGTATGTGTTTTCCATTAAAGGTATTTCTTATAATTTTCTCTTTAGTGTGCAACACAAAATATATTGAGAGGAAATATAAAGCACTTCTATTGTATACATAGGTCACACTGATTGGTAGGTTGACTTTCCAATCAGTTCCAAAGCATGAACCTATAGCTAAAACACTTAAAAATTCGGCGAAAATCTGCATTCCAGAAATAAAGGATTGTTTTTTTACCTAAAAAAAGTATGTTTGTTTCCTTTCATCCAGTTAGAAAACTACTCTACGAACTTTTATAAGAATCTGTGCAGTGCTTCGATGTTTCTGCTGCCGAACTTAAAACTAAGTCACCCTATTTTTTTCCGACGTTTTGTTTAATGCTTTTTGTAAAACGTCGCTTTTCAAATGAAATAGTTGTGGTTAATCATTGTTTTGTCTTCCCGCATTTAGATAACTTGTTACAGTTAACACTTTTTAAAGTTGAAGAATTTTTCAAATTTAATCCAAACTTTAAGTCGAAAACAAAATAGGGTACCCATATTTCCCCCTTTTCCTTTAGGTTAAAAAAAAGCGTTTTTGTACCATTTTTAATTTTAGAAATGTACTCGTCTGAAACTCTTTTTTTTTTTAATTACGCCCACCATCGTTCTTTCAAACATAAGGCGTCTTGCTGTCCAGTATAACAATGAAGTGGCTTCAAAGGGTGTTAGGGCCTGGAAATCATCACGATTATGAATATCATGAAGAGAGGAGCATCTATAAAGATGCTCCCCTGTCATTGGAGAAGTCCCCTCACAGAGCACACAGAGAGGTGAATCTGCCAGGTTGATTTTATGCAAATGGGCCTGTAGATAGTCATGTCCAGTAATGGTTCGGAAAGAGGCAACTCCCAGGGCTCTGGAAAGGAGAGAAAGGCGCGTACGCTGGTTATCATCCAGAAGGCAAACCCAGGGCTTTCCATCAGCTAAAAGCGTTTGAAACTCAACTCTATTCTTTCTAAACTATTCCGTATATTAACACCATTTTTTTTCGTTTAGTACTGTTGATATTTCTGAATTTTGTTCATTAAAATGAAAACTAATGCAATGTATAACGAAACAAAATATTGAATTCAGAACTATGTAGCCCTTAGACTATTCTCATGTCACAACAGCTGGTCCTTTTTCGATATTTACGATTTGTACAATATTACTATATAAGACGTTAAAAATACTCCCAATGTCTATTTAAAAGAAAGCTATACCTTTAGAAATACTTAATACAAACCTTCCCTTCCCTGTAGGGCATTTAAAAAATGTGTAGAATAGGAAAGTAACAGAAAAATGAGGATTCAAATATTATAGTACAAGCGAACAGATATGCTTACAGGATAGGAAGAAATATAAAATGCAATTTTAGCTTCGAGGAGTCATGAATAATGGATTACGCAAAGAAAGTGAACTCACACATCCGAAAAAGGAATGAAAACTTGAAAAAGTGTAGCAAGATTTTTTCCCTCCAATTCGAATGTCAAAGGTGAAGTGAATTTCACAAAATTGAACTAAAGATTTTCTTCAATTCTTCTTCGCACTTTGGTTTCCTCACTCGTTAGATGGAGCTGGAGAGTCACGATGCATTTTATATTTGAAGTAGGCAATATAGGGTGAATTTTATTCGTATCGTTCTTAGCGATTTAAGAACCGTTATGTACTTCTGAAAAATAAAAGGAAGGAATTAAGAAACGTATCGTGCAGTCACTTTTACAAATAGAATGTTTTTCATATTTTAATTCTGCAGAACTTCTGTGAAGAAAAACTACTTCAGAATACATAACTTAAGTCAAGTAGCGAAATTAATTAATAAACAAAACCAAAGTGAATAAATAAGTGATACATACGAATTCAGTGGTAAGTGGACGAGATTTTACCAGAAGTTATCTTGATGTATTACAATGTGTTTATCAATGTATCCATGTATGTACGATCTCTTTAGAAAGTCACTTGGAAGGACAGATTGTAATCAAATCGAGTAGACAACTTTTTCCAAAAAAAAAAAAAAAAAACCTCACTTGCTATCACCATATGAAAATGCGAAGTAATTTCAATTGAGTTATAGGAAGAAATGTCTTACAAATTTTTATCTTTTTTCAGTACATTAAAGGATTTAAAAAAAGCTGCACAAGATGAGTATTACCCAAAATTTTATAAATCGAACGGAATAAGAATAACGTTTTGCCGAAAAATAGACAATTTGTCGCCAAAAGGACACTTTTTGTTGGAACAAAATACTTTAATATTATTTTTCAATTAATTCAGGAGTCTAGTTGAAATTGTTTGGTGGTCAGGGAATTTAATGACAATAATATTGAAATTTGCAAATCGTCAAAGCACCGAAATGTTGTAAAAGCTTAATTTTGCTCCATAGTAATAAAAGTACTGTCTAGTTCTTCTACAATTGTCCACAATAGGTTTGTATTTTCAACCTTTTTTAGAGAAAATGATGCAATGGGTTTTAAGGCGTACAGCTCATATCAAAAAGAGAGAGAATGTTCAACACACATTGTCATTTCTAATATGATTTGTATGATATAAAGGCAACTATGACCCAACCCTCACCTCCCAGGAGGTTATTATCTGCGTTGTTGCATGGCGCGAATTTGGAAAAGATCTAAATCTTATTAAAAATGTAAACATCGAAGTTTATTTTTGTGACAAATTACTTTCTGATTTAAAGACGTAAAAAGACTGAATTACCTTCAAAGTAGTATATTCCTAAATGGATTTTATTTATCATTGCATGAAATTATAAACAACCTGTATATTACCACATTTTATACGTTCCAGTAATCTACATTACATTACGCATACAAAAAAAGTTGAATAAAGCTCATATTTTTCTCATTTTTAGCAACATGGTAATTTTAGCAGAAAAAAGTAATTTATACTATTCCAAAGGATTTTTAAATACAGTTTTGAAAATGTTGCTCTCAACTAAGCAAAACTTATTTTGGAATACTATCGAGGTTTTTTCTATCTCAAACTATATAAATTTTAATGTTTGATATAATCTTCTTTTGTACTTGCACATATCGAAAATATTGAGATTTCTACAACAAAATACAAGATAAGTTCATATAGCTTTTTCAATTACTCGTTTTTGTTCCAATATAGTTAAAACATGAAAAGCGGTTTGCTCATTATTTCTGCCAAAGTTTTAATAATTTATTTTCAGTAATTAACTATTTCATTCAGTTTAAGAAATTAAAATATTTATTGTATGCCTAGAAAAAATGTGATCGTTTAAAACATAACTTGATGTGAATGAAATATTCTAATGTATGCGGTATAGCCATGACTTGTTTAAAAAGATTATTGAACTTCCAAGAAATTTCAACGCTCTTGATTAGAGTTTTATGCTAAATAGTGATTAAGTCCATTGCATTATCTAAATTACGTTCTTAGACGCTTTAGAATTTAATGATGATTTTTCAATTTCTTTTATTTTCTGAAGACAATCTTTATTGTTTGGTTCTTGATTTTTTTACCCCTGACATTTTTTCCGTAATTAGAGTTTTTGTCATTAGCGTAGAGCGAAATACGGGACTTGAATTAAAGTGATTTTATAAAGAAATTTGTTTATCCCTAGTGCGACGATGAAAAAAAAAAAAAAACCCTCGGATTTGCAAAATTGTTTTTAATTTTCTATGAATAAAATGAAACATGAAAAAAATATCCTTAATAGAATTCGAAATGCTTAGTTTGCTTTATTAAATTTCTTTGTTAGAAATTGAGCTGTTTGATGTGTCCTTATTTTTAGCTGTCATTGATGTCGCCTTTACAATGTTAGAAATGCAACGGACCAGCTTAAAGCCGAGAGTAGGGATTTCCGAACACACGTTTACATAAGTTACATAAGATTCACAAATACTACTCTGTATTAGCTTACTTTTCTCCAAGCAAAGAGTTGGTCAAAAATACCCCTTGTAGTAATCCGCTTTTTGCCTTTAACATAGGAAATTTTGTTATTGAAAGGACTTTTAATTATTCTCCTTTTTTTTAATGTAAACATACTCTAAAAAGGAAATACAAAGTTTTTTTTTTAATTTTTTTTTAATTTCCCTTTTCATCATGTGAATATCAGGAAAAACAATCGTTAAAAAATGTTGTAAATTGCGTAATAGTTAATTAAAAAATATATATATATATTAAGGGAATACAACTGAACCAGCGTATAGTTTGACGAAAATGTGAGAAATAACTCTATTTAACCAAACTTTTGAAAATATTTGGAAAAGGATTAAATTTAATAAATTATAATAATTATTTTTCTTCTTGTACGTAGTTGTCATAGGTTTTTTGCACGTTGTAAATTATTTCCGTAGCTTTTTTTGCATTGTTTCATTACATTCCTCGCGTATTTTGACTCCTTTTCATACCAAATACGTATTTTTACACATTCCAAGTATTTTTAGAATTAACGAATGCTTCACGTGCATTGAATTGGTTATGTTTTATGCACCTATCTCGTCATATTAACATTCCTTGCTATTGCCCAAATATATCTAGGTTTTTTTTTCAGAGCCGTAATCTTTAAATTTAAAAAAAATTATAGTGGATCTTTTAACCTAAGAATATGAAAGTGTATACACAATTTGGGTAACTTTTGTTGCACTTTCTACTTTAATAACTTCTACATTCGATATAAGTACGAATTGATCTGGAAACACAACTCACTTGCTATACTTTGAGATGTGAGGCGATTTTCTTCTTTAAAATTAAAATAATGATAATAATAATAAATTCAGATTATTAATTCATTTCTCATGTTCTAAGAATTACAATGTTCTTTTCAGTGTGAAAATTGAAACAATTTCATTCACTAACTCTATTGGCTGATTGCGTTTAGGGAAGTCTAACTAATTCTGCGATGGATTTGGCAAGCGATCAATTCATACAAGCTAAAAAAGTTGTAAAGGACAATCTTTATGTTTCATTCATTTCAACGCGACTCTGCTTAATTAAGTCTCTGTTAAAATTTCACATTTGTTGAGGCAAACTGGCATCCATAGAAACGAACAGATATGAGAGTTTCCCCCTGCAAACTGAATGCTTGCCTTTCCTTCTCACCAGGGGTCAAACAGTACTTAATCACTGTGGTAATTAATGGCACCGACATATGTTTCGGAGCGTAACGGCCAAAAAAAAAAGATAATAATAATAATATAAAACGTGTTGGGTGATGTATCAAAAGGTTTGTACTGCTATAAAATGTCACCCGCTTTTTTGTTCACGTTTGTTCTAAACAGTTTTGATTCCATAAAGCGGCTGATTCAATAAAGCGCCTATTTCAATAAAGCTGGATTTTATTCTGCTTTTGACGCTTTGATTCCTTAAAGCGGTTGGTTCAAATAACCGCTGATTCAATTAACCGGTGTCCACTGCATCAACTATATCTATATTCTTACTATAAACCAAAAAGTTGCTAAAAATTAGCTAGATCTAATTGCTTGCATTATTTTGGTATAAAAACATAAAAAATAAATAAATAAAGATTTACAGGAACTTTGTGTAATGTGGAATGACATTTTAGTTTGCGAGTTTTGTTGTAAACATTATTCATCTTAAAAAATCAATTCGGAACGGATGCTTAATCTCCCTATCCGTGAATCGCATAATGATTTCAAATCTATAATTTTGAGGTTGGTTTTTCATCTGAAAAATTACTTAACTTAAAACAGTAGTGTACAGTGCTGGCCAGATTATTAGACTAAGACTGTTATAAAAGCAAATTCTTTATTGATTACATAACTATAGACACATTACGAACAGGGAAATAATTATCTCATATTTAGTATACATTCCTTTGTTCTTGATGAGCATTTTAAGCCTTTTTGGCTTACGTTTCACAAGCTTTAAACCATTTCTTAACACTTTTTAAACAAGGAGGTAAAAAATTGTTTATACTCACTATTATATATAATCACATACACATACTCACTAATTACCTAAAACTAACTTTAAATACAACAGAACACACTAATAAAAAGAACTAGTGAAGTATTTAAGCTGATTGAGGTTAATGTTCCTGGTAGGTAGATAAACAAAGAACATAAACAAAGCAGACAGTAATGCCATCTGCTAACATTAAATTATGCAAAAATAACATAATTATCAGTGTGCAGTATGTACTGTACTTTAACAGTAAAATGAATAGTATTTTCGTACAAATATTGTACAAAAAAACAAAAATACAAAAAAAAAAAACTCTTTTGCCTAATAATTTGGCCAGCACTGTAGTTTACAACGAGAAGTGCATTTCAGTTCTTTGTGCTACCAATTCACTAGAAACAGAACATTTCAAATTTAATTTTTTAAAAATTGGCTAGAACATTTGCATTTCAGATCTCCGTTTTATGAAACCACAAGAAAAGAAATGCCTCAACTGTTTCACTTTACGAAGATCAAATGTTCTGCTTCAAGAATTTACTAGAAACGTTGAACGACAAACGCATATAGTTGAAGAATTCGAATTCACTTGAGGTGTTAAAAAGATGTGATTGTTGCGAGTAGATTATCCATTTATTTCCGTCTGTTCTGAAACTCTTTTATCCGTATCCTCGTTTTACCAAAGTTATATTTCGTGATTTTTTTTTTTTTTTTTTTTAAATTTTTATTAAGAAAAAATCTGTTTAAAGACACTGAAGGCCATTTGAAATACATGCATCAACGATTCGGTTAACTTCTTGTGCTTCTGTTTTCTTTCTCTATCTTTTTTCAAACATAACAGTAAATTTTTTGAACACTTCGTATTTATAGTTTTTAAAAAGCTGCTAATTTCAAAACCAATTAAATTTAAGTGTAAAAAAAGGTTAAACTAAATGCTATTTTTCAGTTGAGTAATTGTGCTTAAAATTAAAGAACCTAAAATGAATAAGTAACTAATGGCAACACAATAACTACACTGCTCAAAACAATTAGGGGAGCAATTTGACAATCACACAAAAGTGAAGAAATCGTTGTGAGGTAGCCTTGCAAAGAGATACAATGAAGTATACACGTGTAGTAAGATGCAATACAGCAAAGAAAAAAAAAAGAAAAGAAAAAAAAGGCTGAAAACATTTGACTGGGAACTTTACTCCTCTAGAACAGTGAAACGAATTATGCCTATCCAACATCGTCTGCTACAGTTCTTTGTGTTTGCCCGGATTCCAGTCCCCCGATAAAATGTCAGGCCATGGAATCCGTAAATTACGGTGTTGTTGCATTTTCCAATCAAAAAGGCAAATGAACGGTTGAATTTTACCGCTCAGACAGTGAAAAAATGAGCTTCTGTTAAATCACGATTTCTGCACTTGTATCCTTTTTCTGCTTTTCGACGACAGAAACGTTGATTTGCTTCCGAAGTTTATGTTTCATTCTCATGTTTCCTGAAAATATGGAGGCTTTATTGGAAATTTGTTTCCAGAATAATGTTTTTTTCAATTTTGTTAAAACCATGTGCTCCTCTAATTTTTTTGAGCAGTGTATTAGAGTAATAATATATGTTTTAGAATTTGCATTACAATGGGGTCGTTTCCGAAATTTCAAAAGTATTTTTTCTGAAAGGACATGCTTAAAAACGTAGGATTTGGAATTTTTTAATGTAATTTGACAAAGTTTAATGCATATTTTTAAAAACAAATTTTAACCAGTGCGAGGATTTATTTTTATTTTTTACGCTTCTGTACATGACATTACAAGTGATGAAATGCCATTCCCTGATGCCATTAGAGCAGAACGAAATATTTAATTCACATCTTTACTGACTGTGCTTATGCACTGGAAACGAACGACGATTTCTTTGATAGCAAGCGTAGAGCGCAAAATATAATTTGTTTCTGAATTCCCATAAGCTGGAAACGCAGTAGACAGCAAGCGCAAGCATTCAGCGTGCCTGTGGGGTACGCGCCAGAGTTCATTGCTTGCAACGTCACAAAAGCCCGCCTTGTTTGAAAAATTGAACATTTAAAAATAATTAAAAATTAAACGTTTTTAAAATAAAAGATTTTTTCGATACATGTTTTTTTTTTAATTCATTCTATTACAT
Source organism: Uloborus diversus (assembly GCF_026930045.1). Lineage (NCBI taxonomy): Eukaryota > Metazoa > Arthropoda > Arachnida > Araneae > Uloboridae > Uloborus > Uloborus diversus. The sequence goes on from NC_072732.1 coordinate 130,992,142, forward strand.
TCAATGACTAAAAGTAGTATTTTTACTGATGAAAACAACCCAATTTGCAACTTGTGTGATATTTCTTAAGCAAATTAAATGTTTATAATAAAATCAATACAATAAAATGCTTCGTACTAGTTTTATAAGTGCCTGTATGTTTAAGACATTTTTCGGTACCATCTTTTATCTAGAATTTTGATGCCTGGTTCTAATCACTTCCGTTATATTTATCTGGATTGAGAGGTTTTCCAGCAAACAAGTTTTATTTGCTATGTTTTACTAACAAATTTTTAATTTAACATGAAGATAAGTTTTATTTGTTTTAAATTATATACGGAAAGGTTGCCGTCAATGAATCACATAACAGTTTTCGATTTTTTTAGAAAGGAAATCCTACTCGATTTATAGGAACGATTTCTCAGTATATTTCTCTTTTGATAACAATATTCACTTTCATGATAAATATACACAGTAAAGAATGAAAATTGAAAATAAATATTTTAGCATTTGATCCATTCATGGCTACCGGTTGCTATGGATGAACCATCTAGTTTCCATCGATGGACGACACTCTAAAATTAAAAAATCAATGCGTAACTTATACATATTTAAAACAGGTGATCAATAAATACTATAGATAACAATAAGTTATAGAAAAATAGATTTATTTTCTGAAATGTTTTATTTGCGATAAGAGGAACATAAAAAAATAAGTAAATAAATTTAAAAAAAAAAAAAAACAGTAATCACACAACACACAACTATTGTCATCACACGAAGTTCACCACTTAATATTTTCAAAACCTGTGCAATACTGTTCTTAGCTAATATCTTTTCAATCTCTTTTGAACTGTTGATAACTTTGTTAAATCGATTTTAAAAGTTTTGTTTGACGCAAGATTGTACTTGCTCTCTAAAACGTCAGAGAACATTTTTGGCCCTTTTATTACTGAAACCAGAAGCTGAATTCTCAAACTACCAGGGACTATAGTTCTAACAGACGTTTTGTCTTAATTAAATCAGTGGGAGATGTTTTTTTTATCAGCCTCTTGAAAGGCCAATTCCCTTAATTTTTCGGATGTAATTCCGAAAACGTTTTCTCCATTTTCAAAATAGTTCACTAATTATATTAATATTTTGGAGGGCTTATCTATTAAATTTTTAATAAGTGACTAGGATAACAACATACCGGTCGTTATCTTCCAAGCGACTGTTTAAATATGCTTTCAGGGCTCTATATTGTAGGCACACTTCGTTAAGGTTCATACCAGAATTTCTGTACGCTACTGTAGCACGTTACATGTTCTCATTTGTCCACTGACCATTTTACTAATTTTTGCATTTTTTTGGAACAACAAACGTTTTTGAAACTCTATTATTATGTTTTAAATTGTTAATCGATTTTATAAAAAAATGCGTTGAAATTATAATACAGTATAAGAGTTTTCATGAATTACTAAGATTATTTTTTCATTGTCATATTTATTTTAAACAAAGGAGCAAATTTCAAAGGTAGTTGAGATGAAGTTACAGCAATACATGAGATTTTCTATGAATGAAACACTTTGTCAGGTTGTCCAATGTCCATTCATGGAAACATCTTTCGGTCCAATGACAGCAACTGCGTCATTTTGAATATTCTTATAGGTGTAACTGCTTTGACGAATCATAATAAAACATGAACAATGGGGAATTGTTCTCGAAAAGACACTCTTCTAAGTCAATGTTCACGTTTAGGTGATCAGTGATATTCAAAGCATCCTATAACTAAGTGAAAATCTCAATAATTAGTAAGATAATGGTAGAAATCGTTTCTGACCGATTAACAATGTTATTAAATAGTTTTAGCTACTTGACGACTCTGCAGTAGACTGTTTTCAGACAAAGAAAAAAACTGATTCTAAAACTGATTACGCGTCTGCGCTAACTCTGCTAGGGAATATATCTTCGCGGTCTACTCATGGAACCGGTTCAATGACGGCAACCTTCCGCTATATCTGTATTGGTACAAAAATTGACATATCATTTGCATTTTGGGTCCAAAATTGATAAGTTCATGCAGGTATGTAAGGTAGATTCTATTATCTGATTGCCAAACGACACGACCATGAGGGTCACGGATCTGGAAGAAACTCTGGATTTAGGTTAATTCCCACTAAATATGAGCCCAGGTAAAGCGGTTTGACTGCATAGGTCCTAGTTTGGCCGTAATGGAGGTCCAAAGTTTCTACTTTAGCTCAGGAATGCAATGGTTTTTCTTTCGAAATTAACCTTTTTTTACTCTTTATTGCATGGTAATATCACCCAACTGAATGCATTCACAGCATAGAATAATTTCCACTGCTCCTACATTGTACTAAAAAGAGACGCGACAGAAGTTAGGAAAGCAAATATTGTGCCAAAATTTCAAATTCCGAAGAAAACGCTATTGCAGTTCCGGGTCCGAACGAGCAAAGTAAGACCTCCCTTGCGGCCAAACTATAAAGTCTATGTACTCAAACTATTTTACCTGGGTTCATATCTTGTACGAATTTACCTAAATCCAGTTTTTTTTTTTTTTCAAATGCATTACCCTCAAATTTTTGCCGTCTGAACTACACTGATTTTCAGGACTTCAGAGTTGCAATGGCGTTATTGGAATTGGAAACTTTTTGAAAATATCTACCTCCGTGGACATTCGACGTCTGTTGTCAGTAAAACAAGGAGGAGGGGATATTGTAAATGCATTTAATTTACACGTTCGGCAATGAAAATCAAGAAAAGGGTAAAGAAAGTTTAATTTCAAAGGAAAAACAATTGCTTTTCTTGACTCAAACATCAACTTTGGACCCCTATTGCAACCTAAGGCCTATGTAGTCAAACCGCTTTACCTGGGTTCATATCTAGTGCAAAATGACCTAAATCCAGAATTTCATCCAGATCTGTGACTCACAAGGTCGTGCCGTTTGGTAGCGTGTAATTTCCTTTTGTGAGAAGTGTTGAAAACATATGGGAAATTTCGATTTGTTTAAACATTATTAAATATACACTGAAAGAAATGACACCCCAAAACCAACATGCCAGCAAAACGTTTCTAAATAATTGTATTTATTAAAGTACTAGATGCTCGTTCCGACCTAATTTGGGTTAAAAAACTATCTGTATCACATAAATATTATTCAGGTACATTTTAATTTAAAATTTAATGGTAAGCAACATTTTTTGTTTCGTTTTTATGAGGTTTGAAACAATTTGATTTACCTCATTTCCTGATTAAGAGAGAAACCAACTTATAATTCCCACTGATCAATACAATCTTCCCCTATGTTACGTTGCGCTGCGTATAGTATAGTTGTATGTTTAAACTTCAGACTTGCTGTCGGTGATGACATAAGAAATTTTTCCTGGAAAAAGAAGTATGTAGGGACCATAGAAATGCAAGGAATATGAGTTAACTGATCTGCTGCTGGAACTGTAAGAGCACTACTCTAAATTATATAATTCCGTAGTGATACTAATTGGGGTCAAATTCGATTGAATAAATTAGGAAAATTTAAGTTTGCACAATAAAATTATTGGGCTATCGCCTTTAATTTTAAATGCATGAAGAACAGTCCTGAGTAGTTAAGGGAATTAATGAATTCATGTGGATAATTCACAGCGCTGTGGGCAAAAACTATACCCCCTCTCGCACATCCACGTGTAATTTTTTTGACAATGAGTCTTGCGTTCAGCATAAACATTATGGATTAAATCATTGAGGGAGAATTTCTCAACTCATCAATTTTGATAAAATATACTTTTTCAGGTATTTTTCCGTTACTTACTTGTAATAAAATACAATTAATGCATACCACCATCACCTAAACAGGCTCTAATAGTTGTTCTCAAAATACAGAGAGTGTAAAGGCTCCTAAAAGGAGACGATTTTAATCAGGCTTGAAGTATACCTGAATTCCTCTCGCACGCCTTCTTCTAGGGTACCACGGGAAGAATTCGATTTAAGTCACCATCAAATATAAAGGTGACACCTCTCATAATTTTTTCAGAACCTTTTTGATCTTTTAGAACTCCATTTACGCCTTCTATAGCCGAACGGTAACTCGTCGAAAATTTTTCCTATATTACAAGACCCCCATTGAAGAAGTTCTCTCAATATCTTGTTTTTTCTTGTGAAACATACGGATTCTTTCTGGGGGAGATATTCAAAGTAGTTCAAATGTGAAGTGACCAGTTTTTTCACCTCGTAGTAAAGTCTCGCAGTTCCATATAAAAACATCGCAAAAGCTTGATGGTCGATTTTTAGCTAGTGTGGAATTTAATAAGTTTTTCCCGTTTCACTGGGTATGCCGATAAAGAATTATTTGCGTTGCTGGTTTCCAAGTACCAATCTTGTTTTAAGGTTTTCTTTGATTCTATGCGGCAGTGGCATCAAATGTGTTCTATTGAACTTCCGCTTCATTGAAAAACTTTGCATTTTATTTACATTAAAGTTTGACTTATGTCGCTCGATATTGAACGACAATCATAGTATTTCTGCTGACACTCTCTTGGCAATATGTCGTCACAAAGATCTTCTTTAAATATTCCTCATAAAAAATAGGATCAAAAAGGTGACATAAAAGGTAAAATAGCTATAAAAAATTCTCTGAATTTAGGAGCGGAATTAGATAGTTACATGTATCGACTAAGGTTAGTTTCCGAGTTTTGTTGTCCTCTATAAGACAGAGTTCTATACATGCTGCTTTATAGGTTGGTGATAGCTTTAACTGTCAAAAGACTTTAGAAATATTTTGAACTACAAAAAAGTTCTAAAGGAATTCTTGATTGCAAATGTTTCGATTGGCTAGTACATGATGAATATTGTATAATCTACTAAGTCGTTTTCAATCCCGGGATTCTTTCACCCCTTGTACTCAATTTTTTCGGAATTCTTGTTTTTTTTTCCCCTACCATACCTATACTTATTCATTTGTTTATTTTATTTTTTTTATGGAAATTTCTTTCTGATTGGCTATTTGTGAGCTACATTTTTTAGTTATATAGTTTTTAAATGTGCTTAAATACGATGATAATGAAGAACATTTCTCCGAATAATTTTTATTCACTTTTTCCTTTTTGTCAAAGTCTCCGAATGCTCTTTATTCGTTACTGTTTTAACTATTGACGTTTAATGCAGAGTAATTAGGTGCATTTAGCCTTTCAGTTGAGAACTTACTGATCTAAATATACTTATGTGAATTCATCAGCAGATTTTTCTCACTTCGATTTTAGTATGCATAAAAAGCCTTAAAGGATAGCCCGAAATGCACGCAAAATTACACAACTTATAGAAACACGAATGAATATCTTCTAACTTCACTACTTGAGTTGAAAAACTAATTTTCCCGAAAGAATCTCAGTTATAATTCGTTTAAATAAATGTTGTATCATAAACATTATGTGACTCTGATTGGCTCGCAATGCTTCTCTATTAAACTGCAAATACATGTAAAGCTTTCGTCGGTTGTTATATTTTCTTTGTGGTGTTATACCTTTCATATTTTTCCATTTCTTATCATTCAGTTCGAAGAGAACCTTTTACCATTATGTTATTACGAATAAAGACAAACGGGATTTGTAGTTGCGTACATAAGAACAAAACATAACGAAAAAAAAACTAGAAGTGAAGTTAACTTTTCTTTTTTCTTCACCGTACATATGCTTGTTCTGTACTGATATTAAGTTCTACTGAGAAAAACTACAAACGTTTTTGCTCCACTGTATTTATTTTCAAAGTTTAAAAAATGTATTTTGCACCAATACAGGTTTTATTTTATCCTTTCTGCTGTTTATACGCATTTTTTAATATCTGCGGCGTTTGTGCCACCTAATTCCACGGATAATCGACACTTGACTGCATGCATAATTTATAGCCTATTTCACTCAGTAAGAATGCACTTTTCATGTAGTGAAAGAATTTTTCAAATAGTTACAATGGTTCCGAAGATTACCTCGAACATATAAACATACAAAAACCAGCTCTCTCTTTTTATAATATTATTATAGATATTATATTTTAAGTAGTGTGTTTTGTAACAGAACTTTATTTAAATAACCTGGAAACGGTTTGCAGAAATTAATACTGCCGTGAGAAGGTAAAGTGTAGTAACTGCAAGTTTTTATTTGCTTATTTTATTTTATCATTATTATTATTTTTTATTATTATTGTTTTTTTTATTTACTTATTTTTTATCATTATTATTATTATATTTTTTTTGTTAATTAATGTATTTTATTTATTATTATTTTTTTTTTTTGGCCTTTTTTGTCAGCTATTGTACTTTAGCTTTATTGTATAAGCTTGCTTATTTTGTTTGAACTGAAAACAAAGTTCGAAATAAACGTCGAATTTCAACGTTTTGTAACTGTGGAATTCAAAACGTGTTTCTTCAAATATTTAAAAATTATTATTTGTTTATTTTATTTTATCATTATTACTATTATTATTATTATTATTATTATTTGTTTCATTTTATGATTATCATTATTATTTTTATTTTTATTCATTTATTTTATTTATTATTATTATTATTATTATTATTAATTTTATTTTATGTTTATCATTATTATTTTATTTTTATTTATTAATTAATTAATTTTATTTATTATTATCATTATATTTTTTTGTTTGTTTTTCCTTAGCTATTGTACTTTAGCTTTATTGTATAAGCTTGCTTATTTTGTTTATGCTGAGTACAAAGCTCAAAATATACGTCAAATTCCAACGTTTCGTTAGTGTGGAATTCAAAACGCGTTTCTTTAGATATCTCAAAAACGTTCTTCAGATACTACGCTTTGTCTTAAGACGACAGAATGCAAAGCTAGACAACTAACGCCATCGACTGACTGTATTGTTAATTTTTAAAATAGCTACAGATGCATGAAGCTGAGAGTAGAAATATATGTTTCCCCAGTGACATTTGAAAAAAAAATCTTTTGCAGTAGCCGAGCAGTTATTTAGTTAACATTCTTCATCATTTATTCTCATTTAAATAACAAATAAACATATAAATTCTTATCCACAACTTTGTATACCCATTTAGAACTAAATCATACATTGTGTCTTCGTTTCTATCTTTATTGAAACTAATACAGTTTTACAATGATTAAATTTTAATGTAAATAAATAATACCTTTTTACGTATGTTTTTCTAAAAATTATTATCAAAAAATATTTCTATCACTAGTCAGAACACAATTGCTACAAATTACAATTGAATTATTTAAATACTGTATTGCATAAAGTTAAAAAAATATATGTATTTAAAACAAAGGAAGATGCGATTTTTACTTCGCAGTAATTTTATCCCACGCTCTCAGAGACTAGCAATTAATTTTCTTTTAAAGACTAACTAAAATATCTAAATATTTAATAGCAAAAAACAACAAAAAAAAGCTCTCTGTTTAGAGTTTTTATGCCTGAAATTTTGTTTCCTAACACCATACTAATTATTTCTTCGGAGTAAATTTTGTTCGCGAGCCCAACAACATTATTGCACACGTGTTGAAGATTTTGAAAATTCAATTTTTGCTTTAAATCCTAATATTGCAGTATAATTATTGAATTTAAACTTTAGTTGAATGGTGATGTGGGATTACTAAGGAGCGAAATTCAATTTTCGTGAAGCACTTTACCTGATGTGAAGAGCTGATACATTTATCATTCAATTTATTCTTAAGGCACTTTAACAAATGCTGCACGCTGAAAGAAAGAGGCTTGTTTCATTATATTTTTCAAATTCTTAAAGAGATGAAACAAAACTACTTTATTATTTAAAATCATAAAGAAAGTTTATATTTTTTCTTATGAGTGATGATAGTTTATTTGAAGGTATAATTAAATGTTCTCTAAGAAACCGTAAAAAAAGTTTTCTAATGTATTTTTGCATGGACCATTGTTTTCAAAATCGATGAGTATGCAACTAATCTTAGTAATAATTCTATTACATTTTTTTTTATCCTAATCCACTTTGCCATAAAATTGTTTGTTTTAAAGTGAGGAAGTGATGGACGAAGTGAAATAGTTAAAAAATATTACACTTTCTAAAAGAAATGAATTGACATTTATCTTAGAAACTAGAAAGTCGCCCGTCAAGATATGGCGGGTGAAAATTGCTTCTTTTTTTTCAACATTTGAACGAAGCCATTGCCTGTTTGGTGATATTTTGATAGTTAAACCCTAACTCCAGTGAATTAACCCTCAACTCCAGTAGATAGCGTTCATAGTTGACCGTTTATTCGTATCTTCATTCCCCTAAAATGACACAATCTTACCAGCAAAACAGTTAAGTGACTGGATCGAGTTCAGCCTTGTCAGCAATAAAGTCTTTCCCTGCAAGTCAAGCAATACCAAAATATATTATCCAAATATCACGCCGTCGTGCGAGTTTCAATGTTGAAACACGGCGGTTACTTGATGATCAGCTATTATTTATGTAAGGATGTGCTGTGAAAATATATAAAATTACACAGGGTGATTGCAATTAAAATCCAATTTCCAAACGTTCAAATTTTAAAACTTCTGGTAAGAATAATGAAGTGATATTTATCAAATCAAATTATCATGCTGTGGCACGAGTTTCACTGTTGAAGCACGCGGGATACTCGATCAGTGGCAATTATTTACATGAGGATATAGTGAAATCCCGTTACAACGAACTTCCAGAAATCGCAAACTTTTTTTGTTGTAACTGGAATTTCGTTATAATGGAATGCAAATTAATTAAGAGCAATTAATTTGGGAGTAAGAATTTCGTTGAAAATATATTCATTGTAATGGTATTCGCTGTAACGGGACTTCACTGTATCAGTTTATCATGTAATTGTGTTTCTGAATTTTCAGTTTAGTAAAATTATGTCAAGTCTATCGTGTTATTTTAAGAATTTATTGGGTAATAAAAACTTCAATTTACGATTTTTTACACGTGTTAATAATAATATTAATTTTTTTTATCCTTTTCACTAAAAAATACATATTTTTCAGTGGAAAATTCTTTTTTTGTTTCAATTAGGGTTGCAAAATTTCCAAAAACAGCTTTTTCAATTCAGTAAAGCGAAGTTTTCAATATATATGTAGAGTGAAGCTGCGCAATAAATTCTTCAAGTTCATCTAACATCCAAAAAAATTTTAGAATAGTTTTTTTAGGCTTTAGTTTACTATTGTTTCTTTAAACTCATTCTTCTGCAAACAACTGCTTGGAAATGAGTCACACAATTACTCTAGCTACTTTTAATTTCTATACGCTAAAGAGGAAGCGAAGAGAGGAGGCGAGTGTGGCTCTCCTTTATCTTGCGTCAAAGTCAAACAAGAGAAATAACGGTTAAGTATTTGTTGTATAATTACAGACTTGGCGGTTTTATTTACTTCTCTCTTCGCTGTGCCGCCGTCAAGTCATGAAAGAGCTCTCGTTCTGGATTTACATCAGGTTTGCTTGTTGAACCCCAATCAATTTAATGCATTAATTAACAAGATGTATGTTCAGAATTGTACGAGCCTACTTTATCGTCAAAGTATAAAACAAGTGAAGAATACTGAAAGACCAAACCAAAAGCCGATAGACGCGCAACGCAGCAAAACTAAAAAGTCAAGTAAATATATAAACTATACATGCAAATAAACACGCTTTAAAACAATTTTATATAATAATAATGAGAAAAAAGAGAAACAAAAGTAGCAAATTATTAGAAAAAAAGGTTGAAAGGTTGAATCCAGAGCTCATTAGTCGTGGAGGATTCAATAAATATGGACAAAATACCATAAAATATTGACAACAAACTTTCCCATGTGTTAAACGGTCGACTTGCATGAAAATTGGACTGTTGGTTTTCGGACACAGATTTTTTTCATTTTGATTCTGCTAATTTTAAACATTAGTTACAAGCGTAGGAGGGAGAAAATAATGAATAATTAAGTGTCTAGAATGAGAACTACTGTAACGTTTTCTCCAAATAATGTCTTTGAAATATCGAGAAGAATAAATAAAGAATATTATTGATCAGAAGAAATTAACTCAGTTTCAATACAGTATTTTAAAAAGGAATCTAATTTTAACCAGGCGATGCCGCAAGTTCAAGAAAAAAGAAAAAAAAAATACTATTTTTTAATTGTTGCCATAAAAGCAAAAATCTAATTATAAATATGTAGACAAAAAATATAGCATAAAAAGCGATGTATGTAAAAATAATGCTGCCAGACTTTTAAAATGCTTTAAAAAGTGTAACACTTTTAGTTAACTTCATTTTTATTTAATCACTAGCTTCATTGTCCGACTTTGCACTGTCTACCTCGAAAATAAAGTTTCTGTCAAGTAACGCATGTTCAACAATTAGAGAAAACAAATGTTGTGAACTTCAAATAAAAATAATCATTTTTAAAGAAAGAAAATGGCAAATCGAAAATTCATGAATAAATTAACGCCTAAAATCCAAAAGAAAAAAGAAAAAAGATAAATCGCCAAATAATAATCAAGAGGAATTTTTTTTATCTTAAAACAAAAACAAAATTTTATTTAGTCACAGTCGAGAAAAAAAAAGTGGCAACCTTCTGAATTATTTTCACTTTAATTTAAAATGAGATCGCTGAAAGGAAAAATTATGACATAAGATCTATTAGGTTTTTGATGCTTTTTAATTTTTCCCTGGTGATTTTACAGCTTTTTTTTTTTTTTTTTTTTTTGCAGTTTTGGTGCCCAAATTGAAATGGTCGAATAATTATTTCAGGAAGAAAAGGCCATTAAATGCCATTTTCCTGTTTAAAAATTAAAATTTGAACGGTTCGGTTCCTACTCCTACTTTCTCCCTCGGGTGCCCAAGTACTTTCCTGCCGAATTTGGTCCAGATCCGACGAAAACTGCAGATTTGTATCGAGAACATATAAACATATCTGTATATATATATATATATATATATATATATATGTGTGTGTGTGTGTGTGTGTGTGTGTGTGTGTGTGTGTATGTGTGTGTGTACATGCCTGCGACCAAAAAACTGGCGATATATCACCAAGTGTCCGCCAAATTATAACAGCACTTGAAATTACATCGAAATTATCAATGATTCCCCCCCCCAAAAAAGGGGGCGAAAACCCTCTTTGGGGGCATCCGAATGCAACCCAAAAATAAGAGGCACAACTAGACCCCACTAGGAGTCTACGTACCAAATTTCATTTTTCTAGGACATTCCGTTCTTGAGTTAGGCAACATACATACACACATACGCACATACAGACGTACATACAGACGTCACGAGAAAACGTGTTGTAATTAACTCGGGGGTCGTCAAAATGGATATTTCGGGTGTCTGTACGTTCCTAGGCATATATCCATATATATCCATATGGGGTCGGGTTGAAAAAAAAAAAACACAACATTCATTCGGGGGAGAGTAAAAGAGGGCAATTTAGACAGGTCCGGTCATGCATTTACGTGCATAGGCAGTGTAGATTGAAAGTTGTTAGTTGGACAAAACTAAAATTAAGCATCTAGCGTAGATCTAAAGTACTTGCAAGTGGTGTCTGCAGTCGAGTTCAAATGGAGAATTTGCTATTTAAAGTTTTGCGCGACCATGTGTTTGATTCAGATGCAACTTCTTCAGATTTTTTAAAGAAATATTTCCCATTGACAAGTGACCATAAAACATTATATTTTGGTAAAATACGTGACAAAGAACCTCTAGCTGACCGTAATTCAATTTTAATAAAAATTGCAGATACGAATTTTGTGCTTAGCATGGCACAGTAGTAATAAGAAGTGTAGATTTGAAAAGTAGATTTCAACTGGGCTGGTTTTGGTGACTTTGGAAGGTTTGATGTTGTTGAAACAGAGGGAAGAAAGAAGTATGAAGATATAAAAATAAATTTTCACTTGATGGGTTAAAATAGGTGCATTCACCAATAGTTGGTTCATCATTGCGGTTTAAAAAAAAAAAAAAACATGAAAGTACGGAAGTCTGCGGAAAATTCGCCCCCCGCATAATCGAGAGTTTACTTAATTCGGGAAAACAGATCGACATACTATATTGAATATTAGAGGATTAGTAATTTCTATAAACAAAAGGTACATATACTACTGTATTCCAAAAATAAAGTAAAAAACCGACATAACATTAATTTTCTGCTTGTTTTCGAGTTGCTTTTAGTTTCAACAACATGTATTCCAATTTGACCAAAAAAAAAACTTTAGAAAGTAATTTCGCAAGTGGATTCTTCACTAAACTGAAGTATACTAAAGCATATATTTCTTTGTTTACGATTTTTACGCAGCAAAACAAAACGCCTGTATCATAAACAATTCAAGCAGCATCGGTTTTGGGGGAACATTAAAAATTTACAAGAATCGTGAAAGACTTTTTTCCAGATTTCAACAGGCTTTACTGCAAAGAATGAAATAGTAAGGGAATCAGTGAAATAAAAACTATCTTATTATTTCGGTGCAAAAATTAATCTTCATTGTGCGCCACACTAACAGTTTTCTTTTCAGAGAGTAAAAGTCCACAGGGACCCTTTCTAATTTAAGACAATACTTTATATTCTCTATAAAAACTAAATCTTTGAACCCTAATTTACTTTTAAGAAACAAAACTTTAAATATGTATTATTGAAACTTTTGCAATCGTTTTTATTGTAAATGTAAAAAGCATTTTTTTAAAATAAATACTGCTTAAATATTTTGAAAGAAAGCTTTTAAAACACTTTTTAAAGCTTTGGGCGTAACTGATAATATAGTTTTACTGAATGTGGTAATCTTTTTAGCGCTATTATTTTTCTTCATTTGTTTTACTTGTGGTTAACTAAGTTTTTATGGCTGTTTTGTCACTTAAAATTCAATCGTAGTAAGTAGTTGAATTTCTCTTTTCTCAAGCTGATGATAAAAGTTGCAGTGACTGTCATTTTAGTTTCATTTGCGTATTGCAAAAAGAGTGTTTTAAATGAAAATTCAAAAATATGAATTTTCCAAAATGGGATTATTTTTTAGGGTTATAAAGAAGTGCAGTAGCTGTTTTTTTTTTTTTTATTATTTTTAAATTTCAGAAAAATCAACTCGACGTTTAGTTTTAAATATTTTTAGTAATAGTAAAAACTACGAACTTGCCATAATAAACAGTAACTTGAGAATGAAACTTAACATTAATGCATTTCCAAATTAGAATTGAAAGAAGAAATAATGAAAGCAAGACCAAACCACAAAGTCAAAGTTGCTAATTTTTCTTAGGTTTTAAACACAAAAAGATGCTTAGAAGTTAATTAAACGGATTTAGCATAGAAATATAAAGATACAAAGTATCTAAAGTACACTATTCAATTATTACCTCATTATTATTTTTTTTTTTTTGTGTATCACATGCATTACAATTTGCATACTATATTGAGAGTTTGAGTAAAATTATTAAATGAATAATACCCTTTATTGCATTTTGATCAAAAGAATTAATACACAATGGAGTTTAAACCGCTTCTTTACTATCAGATATTTATCAAACAATCATATTTAATGAATATTGTAACAAACTTAATTATTTGACTTATGAATGCGTGGAATACTCATTTTAAAATGAAATAGATTTTGTCTTTATCCATCTTATTGTTTATTTACGTCAGAGAATATGTCAGACTCGCGGAAAATATCTTTGATTTAATTAACATTTAATCTTAAAGTTCAAACTAAATTACTTCAAGTTAAGGCTTCTTTCCTAAATAGTAGGGAAAAGGGGGCACACATGAACAATTTTTTTCTTTTTTTTTCCTTTTTTTTTCAAAAATATTATAAATTTCTCAACGCAAAAGTGCCCGCATGATTGAATACACTTTTCTTTGCGTCATGGATTTTTTTTTTGGGGGGGGGAGAGTTTTTTTTTCAATAACATTTTTAATTTATGGTATTTTTAAAAAACATCTGCAGTTGTTGACATGTGCCCCTAGAGGGGGGGGACATGTGAACAAACCTGAGGCACATATGAACACTGGTAAAAAAAATGCAGGAAAAACATCACATTTTAAAGGAAGATTAATTAATATGAACATATGCCTAAATAACAAATACTTTGAAGGGTTCACTATGCGTCAGTTTAATTGTACAATTATTGTTTTACTAAGAAAATATTTTTCCCGAATACATAACTGAGCACTGTCAAATTCTGAAATTCCCGTCACGTTGCTAATTCTGATCACTGAATAGACTTAATAAAAACTTATGTGACTACATAATACGATTTTTTTTTATGTAAGGGGTATTCTATTTTGCTTTTAGGTTCCAAATATTGTTTAATAATGTATTTTAAATCGATTTTGAATTTCAGTTTTTAATAAAATAAAAATATTTTTATCTTTTTATTTCTTGTAAGTATTATATAACTCTAAATTATGGATGATATATTTAGTAACAAAAAAATATAAAAAATAAAAATATTAAATAATTAATTACTATGTTTATTAATATTAATAACAATTTACAATACATTTACAAACTGATTATAGGAAAATATTAATTATAAATATTTACACAATTTTTAACACTTACAAAATATCCTACACTAGTAATAATATTAAGGAGAGCGGCTATGGGAACTGTTCACTTGTGCCTCTAGATGTTTTGTTCACAAGTGCCCCATCGTCTACTTTAGAGTTAATTCGCAGAAATACAGAATTTTAATTTAATAAAAAAATTAAACCATTGTCATGAATTTACTTGAATGTTCATACAATGGTTCGTAATAGAGTTAGATTAAGATTATCAGTTAGATTTATAAATGTTATCACGTGAAGAAAACAGTGATTTTTTTTACACCTGCGAAAACAAAGAATTTGCCACAACATGAAAATAAAATGTCTCATTGCTCTAAATGTTTGTCAAAGAGATACAACCGGTACTCTACTTAATGGAGAATTTTTCCAGATTTTTTGCTTGAAGCGATCTTAGTAAAACATACTGACATGCGCCCCGTTTTCACATGAGCCCCATTTTGCCCTATTTAAAAAAAAAAGTTTTGTAAAATCTTGCATTTTAAATGGATACTTTTTGTACGTTGCTTTAATGCTTTTACCATATTCTAAACAGCCCCCCTCCCCCCCACAAAAAAAATGCAATATGCAAATTTGTATTGAGTTAGAGAAAAATAAATAAGTTTAGATTTTAATTAGATGAGATATGAAAGTTCTACTCATATAGAAATATTTTACTAAATTACATTGTTTGGAAAATATTGTTCGATATGATAAAATAATTTTAAGAGTATTTTCGCCATTGGATATTAAAGGAAAAGCGGAAAAGCCTAAATTTATGCATGGACATTTATGGAATACATTTTATGGAAATGTAAAATGAAAGTGATATTTGATGTGTCTTCAACTTCTGAACCTTAGGCTTTTTTTTTCATTTAAATTGGGATAACATTTTCGCCCGTTTTTATTTTATTTCTAACAACATCTATTCCGTTCGAAATTAGAGGAATACTACTGTCATCTTGTTACTTAAACTGCTTTAGATATTTTTAAATTAACTTAGTTTAAATAGTAATTTTAACGTTTTATTTTTATAATTTTATTGTTTTTTGATCGTAAAAAGAAATAAACAAAAGATAATTCCTTTTAGATTACAATCAACAAAGCTTAAAAAATTTACTTCTAATGAACTTAAGAGTAAAAGTAAGTAAATATGAGCAAAATAAATCTAGAAAAAAATGAAACTATAGCATCTTAAATTTACGCTTATTAAAAGTATATTGTATTTTACTTAAAATCATATTCTGTGCCACACCTTACAGAATCATTGTATAGTAAAAAATTTCAAAAACCATCATCTCTCAAAACATGTCTCAATGCGTTACTGCTTTAAAGCTTGAATGTGACTATTTAAAAGCCCCAATCTGTATTACATGCATCAAGAAGGTTCTAAGAGAGATGTAAATCTCGTAAAACTAAAATTAATAAAACTCCATTATATAAAAACTGTGTCTTGAAAATTTACGTAAGCGTATGATCGTACAATAAATCGCTTATAAAATACAAAAATGTATTTCGTATAACACGGGGTATTATCATAAGTTGTTGCAGAAAGATATAAGTTAAATCGTAATAAGGCAGTTAATATCAATAGTATGATAAATAATGCGCAAGTATTTACGTAACTGAAGGTTTCCACTTATATCATTAGTCTTCCAACACCTTCAGTGCCATCATTATCATAACTTATATCGTCATTTAAGGAGAGATGAAACCGTCAAATGTAATGGAGCACCATCATCAAGATACAGATGATTATGAGTAGAGCTTCAGCGTTTACTCACTAGTCACACGAACTGCTTGACGTGGTTCAAACATTGTAGTGAAATCCCGTTTCTGGGTTTGTATGTTAAGTGAAGTTTAACATAAAGCAACTTAAATTTCTCTACTTGACGACTAATTGTTAGTTCACTGCCAGGAAACGTTTAAGCATTTTTCTTACAAAATAAAGTTGAAATTGTTTGTTACCTATATCTTTAAGATCAATCTTTTTTTTTTAATTATCCAATTAGAAAAATAAAAGGATCATTGTTTTATGAATGTTATCTGTTTACGTCAAAATCTATGTTTATATATTTATTTGTTTGTTTATTAATTTTTATTTTATTTATTTTATTTCATTTTATTTATTTTTTTGTTTAAATTTATCAAGATGTATATTTGGAAACAATATCTAATATTTGTATTACATCCACTGAAACACTCTTGTTAGGTTTTAACTTCTTTTACATATAAAATGACAAGTTACAATGTACACGAAGATTGAGTGTCACTGGTTACTATTGATCGTCAGAAGTTTTTCAAAAATTAAACATGTAGACAATTTTACCAATGCAGATTAAAAAATAAATAATAAAGCATTAATTAAAATTTTATTGGGAAATTTAAATAAAACATTTTTACAAGAAACGATTTTTATGTAATTAAATTTTTGTTCAGCTGAATTTATTCGGTTGTAAGTCAGCAGTACTAGCAATTAAAGTAACAAAAAAAGTCTTTTTTTTATATTCGTTAGAACTTCCTCGTCAAGAACAAATAAAAATTCTGCCTATTTTTTTTTCTCAAAAGAACTAGTTTCTTGTATCAATTTTCTTAGATAGAACACTCCTTCCACACTCGTAAGTTCCTGGATCTAATAGTGAATCTGTTTGCCTCAGCAGCAACATGTTGGAAGAAAGTAATAAAACTGGATGCACCTGTCTTGAAGCAGATTCAGTTGCTACTTCATTCAATAATTCAGATTTATAGTTTCTTACTGAAGGTAGCATTATATCTCATCTAAACCCGCATACGTCTCTGAGCATTAGCCCAGATCATACCTTATCCTAAAGCTGGAGAGAGTCAGATCAGAAAGGGATGGAAATGAAAGAGGTTTACAGCTATTTAATATTCCATTCAAAAAGGCTCTTTAGGAAGAAAGAATCTTAGCAGAAAAACGCAAATCATCACAAAAAGTCCCCAAAACATACATGAAATCTCTGAATCCAAGAAAAAAGGAGTGTAAAACCAACAGAAACATAAAAAAGAAGAGCGGAAGCAAATAAAATAGCTCCTTTCAAATAATGTTAGCATTTTTCAGCATTTATTTCTAAAATCAGTGAAACCTTTTATATGGTGTAACATACCTAATTTTAAAGCAATTACAATACCAATTTCCCTTTTTTAACTTATTGGTAAGTTTTACTTGCTTATTTAAAGCATCATTGATGCTTTATGTGAAATTTTCTTTTTCTATTACGAGTTTTTCTCTGTTTGTTAACTAACCCCATACGACTCGCCAACTTACCCCGTGACGGGGCAAGTGTGTGAACTTTGCGAAGGTTCACAAGAAATTCTGTAAAAAATAGACAAAGCATAGTACTGTCAAAACAAGTACAAGTAAAATAACCTTAAAAAAAATATTAATTTGAATTTTTGGCATCTTGAATTCAAATTATGTCTTTCGCAATCACGAGCGTGTGTGTGTATGAATGCGCGTGTGTGTTTCTGTAGGCGCATGTGTGTGTGTTTGTGTAGGTGCATGTGTGTGGGTGCGGGTGTGTGTAAGTGTATGTATGCATGCATGTGTGGGCGTGTTGTGTATGCAGTGCTGCGTGCGTACGTGCGTGTGTGTGTATGTAGGCATATGTGTTTGTGTCTGTGTGCAGGCATGAGTGTGTGTATGTGTATGTGTGCAGGAATGTATGTTTGTGTCTGTGGGTAGGCAGGAGTGTGTGTATGTGTGTGTAGGCATGTGTGTGTATGCGTGTGTGTGTATGCGTGTGTGTGTAGGATATGGACGCAACCAGAAGACGGTTTTCGCAAGAGGAGCAGCATCGTGAGGCCGGTCGACGCTGGCGGGATAATAAAATGATAGGAATTTAAAACCGTCAAATGAGAACAACAAGCAATCGTGATTGCTCAAAAAAAAAAGGTTGCAAAGTTCGCCAAATATCCCCGGTCTCCCCTACTCTGTCATAATATTAATTATCGATGTCTTAAAAAGTCATGTATTTCCTTTTTACCCCTTACCTGCCGAGACAGAAGTGCAAGATTCCCTCCCTAGCGCAACTGTTTTTTATATAGGTGTGCAAAATTATGCGATGCATTAAACGGGGGAGGAAGTGCAAGTTTTGCTACTTAAAAACTGCTTAATTTCACAAAATTAAGAATGAAAGATAATTAAATAACAAATTATTGCGTTCTAAAACTTTGCAAATAATTTTAATAATAGCGTCGCAACGCAATGGATAGTGTTGCTGAAGATCCTATATATACGCTCACGGCAGTTAAGGGGTTAAATGCAAGATGTAACATAGCTTGGATCTCAGTCTTTCAGAATGAAAAAAAAATATCCTACCATAACTGGATTAAATAATCATTTTCTTTTCTTTTTATGAAGTTCAAGTAACAGAACTATTTCCATAAAATGTTAGCACAACAGAGGAGGATGAAAGTAAAATGAATAGTGAGTCAAAAGTAAGTTAGTTACCAAATTTATGCAGCAGGAATTTATCGTAAATGTGGTTTTGTAAATGTTACAGTTGAGAAATTTTTCAAAAACGTTATGATGGTGGTACTCACGACACTGGTAATAGTTTCAATCAAAAGAAAAGATTTGTTACTATATATCGTTTTTTTTATTGTTAAAATTCATTTAACTGCATCCTCAAGATGAAGTTTTCGTGCTTTGTTTAAGTCCGGTATTTTACAGTGCCTTAACTTGACTGCAAGAGTCAAAAAATACATTTCACTATTTTTCTTTCCATTTATTTCCCTCCATTTTTCTATCCATTGTCATTTTCTGCTTTTTTTCGACAAAACGCTACATCACAGTTACCTATTTAATACATTAGTATATGGGTTCAACAGTTCATTTTGTTTTCAGTTTGATCAATGTCTTTGAAAATCTTATTCGCTAAAAAGTAAATACACTTGTGTTATCATCTCTCTTTTAATAAAACGTAAACCATAATCCTAAGACTTCAATAAATGTCAGGTTAGACAACAGAAATAGGGTCAAATGCCTGTGAAACTAATACTGCTTTACTAATGATGTGTTTTTCATTGATGAATACTTTCATTGCAAATGACCTTTTGAATAATATTGAAACTTCTTAAATAAATCGTACTTAAGTGCAAGCCTTTTTTTTTTTTTTGAGAAAACTAAGACACGCTAGCAAAGCGATCCCATATGGTGAAAGACCCACCTCTGCTCGTGGTTAGGGACATTAAACTTACTGAAGAACTAACCATGAATTCGACTTCTGCCAAACACGTGGAAACGAGAGGAATTGTGTAATGGCAAACAAGTTATTTGATGAAATCACCTATCCTTAGGATAAAATATTGAAGATAAAACACAAAGGTCATTTTCCAAAAAATTTATCTAAAAAGAAAAGAAAGAGAGGAGCTGAAACCATTCAGCAGTAAAAACAAAAATGGTTGTGACAAACAAAGAAAAAAAATAGAAAGGAGTAAGAAAGATAGATGAAATCTGTGGAAGAACACAAGAAATCGAGGGTGGAACCTATAATAAAATTTATCTTCATTGTTTCCTTTTTAAAACTGTTCTGCCACGCTCAGTTCATTTCTCTTGCCTGCCCAATACTGGCATGTGTTTGTATGTTACAATATATTGCTAACAAAAATAACCTAATTAAATTTACAATTATATCATCTCGGGGTCTGATTTATTTGCTTAAAATAAAAACCCATACCAATATAGTCTTCCATTTTATTACAACAAAAAATGGCATTTTTTCATTTCATTGTTTTTTTTTCTCTCGCAATAAACTAACGCTTAATCGCACGAACTAAACTGAATGAATTGTATCAGAATTATAAGTTGTATTGCACGTTGTAGTATCGTAGGTAAAAGTGTACTCAATCTTACGAGGGTCAGATTGCTTTACTTCCGATAAGTTATTATTTTGTAAAGTAATAGTAAGAGTACAGAACAATAAGTCATTCGTGCATCTCAGCTAAAACATTGAATATTTAACTCGACAGATATTTGCAACAAACATACAGCTAAACCGGTTCTTCAAATCATTTCCAAATGCGTGTTGCTCTTTATTAAACTAACAAAAAAAAACATGTTTTTAAAACTTCAAGAGATAAGACTTTTTTATGGTTGGTAATTTACAAATTTACATGCTTATCCTTTTTGTGGTGTAATTAAATGCAATAATAAACATAAATAGAAATATTAAGCCCGTATGTATACGAACAGTGCTTTTGCGGTATTGTGATACATAGGAGAGGGTGGCCCAAAGTTGGTAGGTCGCCAAACTGGGTAGGCATTCGTATGCCGTCGCATAGTGTGCAAGCTACGATGCATGCGTATGTCGTGTTTACCCGCACACTCCCAAATTTCAATTAGCCACAGTGAAGAAGCAGTTAAGCGGCATGGCGTAACCAGTCTTAAATTTAAAAAAATGACGCATATCTAAAAAAAAACTGAAAGTAAGTAACTTGTCATTAGTCGAAGACCAGTTTTTTTTTAAATACCAATAATATAACAATACTCTGACACCTTCCTCGTACAAACTACAACGGTCATTTAATTTATTTCTTTTTTTCAATTTAAGGTTATAATTTTTGAAATAAAAAAGTGCCTTCGAGCGAAGCGGGTAGGGCAAAGCGAGTATATGATTTAACCAAGTGTTTATTTAGAATTTCTTGCCACATGTGCTGACTTAGATTTTCTATTTAGATATGATAAGTATGACTTTAAAAAGTTATTTTCAATGATGGGAATTAGTTAGTCTATGAATTTAATCAGTTATTTCTTTATGTTTTATAAACAAATGTGCTTAGATTTTCAAATTAAATCCGATAAGTATAACTTTTATTAGATTTTTTTTATAATGGCAGTTAGCCAATTAATTTAATCATTTATAGCTTGATATTTGAGTGGCAAATGTACCAAATCACAATTATATAAACTTACCTACTTTATAAGGACGGCTTACCAGCTTTAGAAACTCGGTAGGGCAAAGCGGGTTTTTCAAGTATTTGTAATTTTTGATAATTAATAGATATTGGGTTTGAAATAATTCAAAAAACGCTTTTTGTATTAAAGTTCAAGAACCTTGCTAGGAAATAAACTTAAATTTTTGCGATAATCATCCAAAAACTACAACTTTCGAGAGTTTTTCGTTAACGTACCCGGTTTGGGTCACCCACTCCTTATACTGGAATTTCTTTTTAAAAACATATAGAGGTTTCATGAGGCAAGTCAATCTTTTCAAATCACCCATGACACAGTTTCCCAGCCGATTTAAAAATATTGGACCTATAGTTGTCCGGAGGAATTTCGATGAAAGAGCGAGGTGTAAAGGTTCAATTGGCTATTGACTGTTATCGCATGCGTCCCACTTGTTATTTATAATTCAGTTAGTCAAAAAAGCGATAGAGGGAGAGGTGATTTAGTACTTAACAATTTATCCCTATAAGTCTCCAGCCTTAATACCATCCTTAGATATAAGCAAAGAATATTGTGTTTACACCCATCTCCCTTGTGAATCTTCACCAGCTAGAAAATTGGATAACTGCAGTAGTTGCTTCTGTGACTGCATATACGTGCTACACTGTGTATGGAAAAAGATTGCAGGTTTGTTATGTTCAGGCGTCAGAAGGGGGGAACATGTAACATCTTGAAAATGATTTAACTTTGAAAAAATAATGCACCAGTTTCACTTCAAAAAATATTGTCGTTTGAATTCCTACTATACTTTTTATAAATCATCAGTACGTAAAATTCAAACAAAGAAGAAGAATATCTTGAGAATGATGTAAAAAAACGCGTTTGTACCATTTTTACTCTTATTATCGTATGAAACCCACATCATTTATTGAATTATTAGCCAGTGAAAGTTAAACAAGGAAGAAAAAGGATGATAGAAGGCTTTATGCATCTTAAAAATATCACTAAAAAAGTAAAAAATAAAAAAATAATTTTAAAAATTTTGACTAAAAAAAAGAAATTAAAGAAGGGTTCTTCGATGGGGACAGTGTAAGCCGGGCTTTCTGTTCTCCTCAAAAACATTTGAGTGAACAGACTGACTCGAAAAAGCTTTTTTTGTGCTCAAAAAATCTCTGCAAAACATATTAAAATAATTCACTTTTAGATTTTAAAATATACTAATTAAAACAATAAAAGATGCGTCCTTAGAAGTGATGTGCTCAGTAGCTTTCTTTTAAATAGACATGATGTCTAATTAAAAAAAAAAACAGTCTTCAAATTCAAATTTGAAGTTGTCATAATTCTGTGGAAATGAATGCGGCATATAATTAGAACGTTAAAGGCACGAGCCAATGTGGAATTTCCTTTAAAAAAACGGTGAGTTTCTTTAGAGTAGGTTAGAAATTTCTGAAATCAGGTCTGTTTAGTTGTTTTGAAAAGCAGGAAAACGTTCCTAAAATTATGAAGACTTTAACTATCTTTGTTCTTAAATCAAAAGAAAGTTCGTATTTGAAGTCGTTCTTATTATTTTTTTTAAAGACAGAAAATGCAGTGGTTATACACATAAGTAAACTATCATGTACACTTTAAAATTATAAAACATTTTATAACTGTAAGCTCAAGCCATTAAAAAGAAGCTGTCTACTAAAAAGAAGTTGTATACTAAAAAGAAGTTTTCTCTCAAGTAAATAAAAAACTAATGTGTCAAAGTATGTATTGAAATGTATTGTTTTTTAACAGTCAAAGGAAAAATCTATCAGTATTTCACAAAGAAATAAAAATTTCTGTTTCTGGTTGGATTCTTTGCAGCTAGATATACCGTTAAGTGCAATTTTCAAAGTAAGATAGATGAATGCGAGATGGGTGGATGTAAGTGCAACGTGTGATTAATAGCATTACAACGCCTGCAGAACTTTTTCCCGTGCACTATTTTTTATTCACAAAAAGAGGGATTTTTGAAGCAACAAAAGTAAACTAACTAAATGCGAGAAGAGGCAGTTAGCTTAAAAGTTTTGGCAAAACATTCTCTTTAAAAAAATAAGAAAAAAATAACGTGGAATGCGAAGTGAAGTTACTAAAGTAATATGCATTTTTTGAAACTGGATTCGTTTAAGAATGAAAAATTTCAGTCTTATGCCAAAGTTACTTGAAAAAGTTTTAGCTTATATTATTTAAAAGGAGTAATAATTAACTTATAACACATGAAATATAATAAGCATCCCTTTTAGCACTATGTGAGTTACTAAAACGTATTACAATGCCTATAGGGAGAGCCTGCTAAAGTCAGTTTTCACGTACAATTATTTCTAAACGGAATGAGCTATAGTTATATTAAGAGGGAGGGGTAGATGAGATACAGGGATAAAGTCAATAATTATATTGTTCAGTTTTTTTAAAGTTAAGAAAAAAAACTTTCAAAAAAATGAGAAAAATAATTGCATCTTAGTTTAATCGCGTTGAACAACACGCACTGTACTTTGCCAGAAATGACCCTCATATATTTGAAATGTTAAATATTTTGCAAATTCAGCACAAATACACTTATGAGCACGGAACTGCACTCTGCAGCAGATTGAGCAATAAAGCACGTGACACGTTGACATAGGCATGCGCAATACGGTTTCAATCTTAGTGGATGGGTTTCATGCATTCTCTTAGTGACGGATTTTTACAAAAGACATCTAAGGGTTTATAGGGTCAGGTGAACGTGGAAACAGTTGTGCGCAAACACCATACCCGACGATTTGCACCTGCTATACATTTTACGTCTTTTTTTTTTTTTTTTTTTTTTTTAAAGATTACTATGCAGAAAATGCCATGTCTTTCTTAGTTTTGTTAAACTAAGAAACTAAGAACGAAACGAAGAAACTTAGTTTGTTAGTTATTCAAACGTGGGAACCGTTGTGCGACACCACCATACCCGACGATTTGCACCTGCTATACATTTTACGCCTATTATTTTTAAGACTACTATGTAGAAAATGTCCTTTCTTTCTTAATTTTGTTATAAGAAACAAATTTTCCCTGGTATTTCGTACATTTTCTGAGATAAGAACTAGATTTCCAAGGTTTGCCACAGAATAAAACTGATTGTATAACGCATATCAACTTTACAGTTCCTGGATTCCACATTTACGACACCAACTCTTGCCGTTCTGAAATTTTTGAGGTGAGGATGGACTTTATAACGGATAGGACGATATCCATAATGTCTTTACTTAATTTCAGGATGTGTGTTTTTTTCTCCAAAATGCATTTAATCCTATGTTTACAGACAATGAAATGTTGTATTTCTCAAAGCAACTCGTTGCAGAATTTGAACTCATAATCTAAATTTTAGTGTTTATTTAAAAAAAAAAAACAGTATGTTTTTTAAACTTTTTTTAATGCGTTGTTCGTTAATTATTTCCAAAGTTTTGTAATTTCATATTCAAGTTCAGATGCGGTACTTTTTTTTTTTTTTTTTTTTTTTTACGTTGGTTGCAACTTTTATTAAACCAAACAGAGGGAAGTCAGATCCCTGTATTTTAATAGCAGAAAAAAAATGCTTGCTTTTTTTCCTCATTTTATATTTTCCTCCTTCAAAGTAGTTAACAGGTATAACATAGTTGATTTCTTGCCGAGTTCAACAACAAATAAAGCATTTAAAGAAATGTAGAAGATATTCCTTACGCATTCAAACGTTGCAAAATCAGATAAAAATATCATTAGCGGGATAGCTTTAATGGTCTACTAGGTGCTTAATTGCCAGTCATTACGGAAGGTTTGCAATAAAAGTTAATCACTCGTACGAAAATTTATTTAGTGTTGTACATGTTTTCTTTTAACAGAAGTGGTACTCTTTAGCTATAAATTCTACTATAAATTTATGTTTGCGGAAACTTAGTTGTATGTCTGTTCTTAATTTTTCTATGACGCATTTTTTTTCAAGTTAAATATAATTTTGAAACCTGACACAAGCTGGGTATTATTAGTGTTTATATTTTTTAAATACTGTGGGAAGATTTAAAACAAACTAAAAGGTGATCGCACTTTTCGCCGATATGAAATTTCCTTCTCACTTGTCTTCCCCTTTCTATTGTAGCTTTTGAGAAATTAAGATGGGGTAAGGAAATTTCATTGTCAGTAAAACGGAGGAAAAAACAACAAAAAATTTATGTACATGCGAAAAAATGACAATGTTCATCTTTTTCTACTCCGCTGAACCAGCTTGATTGATAAAAGAAATAACATTTTTTAGCAAAATTAGGTGCTTATAACAATTTTCCAAGCTAAAATGTGTAAACTGGTAAAGCAGTTGCTATGTTGACTGAAAAGTTTACAAATAAATCTAATTCAGCGAAAACTTTTTTGACATCAATACTAGGACTTGGTATCAAAACTTATCGGCGGGGGGGGGGGGACCTTTATTTACTATTTTTTTTATATTTAATTTCGCAGAAGGACCTTGCCTTCCAGTTATGGACCCGTTATCATGTTTAGCCGCTTAAATGAAGGCGTCTATTATTATATACTACTTTATAAAAATACTTTTACTTTTTATATACATACTTTTTATGGTCATGTTTCTCAAACTTTTTTTTCTTTTCGATAAGGTCACAATAACAACATATATATTCAATGTGTAATCAAAGTCAATTTTTTCCACATTTACAAAATTTACAATTCTTTTGCAAACTTTTGAGGAAAATTAATTTTGTGCTGAATTTACACTCAACCATAATGTATTGAATATTAAAGAACATGTTGATTGTTTCTTCTTAAAATTTTGCAAACTTCATCATACATTATTATTTTATGTTAAAGTACGTCCAGTAAATAATTTAAGCTAATTAAAGTTAAATTTTTACAAATTTACAAAAGTTAAAATTCTATTGAAAACTTTTGAAGATAAATTAAATTTGTACTGCGTTTACACTTGGTATAATGTATTGAATATTGAAACTCACAAAATAAATGTCACTATCATGGATGAAATGATAATATTTGTACATCAAAGCAAAGAAACGAATGACTACTGTCCCGAAAGTGTCTTCTCAAACGCTGCTAAACGTCAATTGAATAGGGTACTTTGGGTGAACATAAAATTGCTAGCTGAATGTCACTTAATCCTCGTATCATTACAGTATAGTGTGACAGCAAAATCCGCCAAAAGTGCTCCTTAGAAGTGAAAAGACATTGACAGCTGAAAGCTTAAAGCGTTCCTTCTTCAAATTTAGAATTTTCTGGGATTTGTGTGAGTGAGATGTATTGCTTTGTATGTTAGACACAAATTGTTATTAGAAGTAATTCGAAACAGTGATACGTACTTTAATCTGAAATTAACGAAAGTGCTCGACGTTTGTTTCTAGAATTTAAGACATTGTAGTCTTGAGATATAAAATTAGGCTCTTAGTGTTTTTTTATATTTTACGCTTTTATTGAATAAACGTTTTAAACGTTTCAGTCTTTGTTGTTTTGTTTTTCTTGATTAATTGTGAAGTCATTGTTCAGCAATTTCGTCATAGCTCGCTTGAAACACACTTATGTACCTGGACGGGAACGAAATGCCATCTAAATGTATTCAACTTTAAAAGCAATGTCATGTTTTATTAATATTAAGCGACGGTATTTCACAAAATGTAGTGAGAGTACTTTTACTTTTTAAAGAAAACGTACTGTCGCTACAAAAAAGAAAATAGAAACCATGCGTTCGGTGTATCATTTTTAGTATCATACTGTTTTGTACAAACGAAAAATAAAAATATTATTTCAAAATTTTTTTAACCTATTATTATTTTTTTTTCGATTTCATATTTTTTTTTCTGTAAACATTAGAAGGATCAACATACATAACTTCTCTATATCATAACTCTTTTTTAGAAAACACGTTTGCCATCTGTATACCTCTGTATTTTAAGGATTATTTTTTAAACTAAACTAAAATCATTAAAGCGATTTTCGTTATGGTTAGGCAGTACTTCAATTTTCCAAATTTTTATCAGAATATCGTATGTATTTTCCGGGAATATTTTAATTTCAACTGAAATAAGTTGTAGACTGATACAGATTTAAAAACCTAAAACATAAAGAATAGAAATTAGATTTTTCTCAGTCGAAATTAATTCTCACTAGGATTAAAGTTTGAAATACGTTTCGAAGTAGCAACTGAAATACAGTACTCTCAATGCAGAAGAGTTTTATCCCCCCCCCCCAAGGATCTATTGCTGTCAAAATTCGACCAAACACGTTTCGTGTCTTTCGCTGCTGCCTTGCCTTTCAACTCGCCGACGTCCTTCTGGAAGAACCCCCCCCCCGTACAGATCTACATCTACAGATATACATCTACACAAAAATATAGCTTTTTACTTTTAAAATAATGACACAAATTGAATATCAGATTTATACATACACTCCTGTTTGAAAATTGCAACTCCACGAAGGACTTACGCGAGTGAGCTGAAAATTGCAGGAAATGTAAAATAGGGCATGATATGTAAATGATTAGAATTGCAAACCGGTAGGGCATGCTTATGCTGAGCAGCGCCCTCTTAATGGCGGATCGAACCAAATGTAAATAGACGGCTGTAGTGAAGCGTGTAAGATTATCGGTAGTTGTATGCTAGAGGAAACGTTAACTGAATCTTTACTATGCCTCTTTGACGAAAGAAAACGAAATTTGAGCAAATTTCGGCGTTTGAATGGAGCAAGCTGGATTGTCTTATCGTGCAGTAGCCGCTCGTGTGCAGCGTAACAGCAGCACAATCATGCGTGTTTGGAAGCAGTGGACGGACAAGGGTCGGACTGCTCGGTAATCCGGGAGTGGAACCCGAAATGTGACGTCAGCTCCCGATGACAAACACCTGGTGCGTATGGCGCTGACGGACTGCAGATCTTTTTCTAGGCAATTGGTGGTCTAGGCTAGTGGTCAACAGCTACAGGTGTTTCATTGTGTGCTTCATCAATTCGCGACGTCTGCTGCAGCGTGGGCTGTGCGCAAGGATTCCTTTCTACAGGATTCCTCACTCGCAAAACCATGCCCGACTGCGGCTACATTAGGCCAATGTACTAAAGAGATGGCGAGCTGATTGGCAGCAGGTCGTCTTTTCTGACGAAACCCGCATCAATTTGTGGCACCATGATGCCGAATTCGTGTAAGGCGCTATGTCGGTGAACGGCACATTCCGGAGTGCATTATCGAACGCCACAGAGGACGAACACCCGGAGTTATGGTCTGGGATCCATAGCATTTCATGGACGATCACAATTGCTGCGAATTGTGGGCAATTTGAACAGTACCCGATTCATAAACAAAGTTTTACAGCCCCAAACTATTCTTTTCCTGCAAGGATTGCCAGGAGCTGTATTCCAGAAGGATAATGCCCGTCCACATGTCGCCAGGACTGTCAAATCCTGCATATATGAGAAGCAGGTACAGCTTCTTCCTTGGCCTGCATGTTCCCCGGATATGTCACCCATTGAACATGTGTGGGATTTCGTTGGGCGGTGTCTTGCTCGTGATCCTCGTCCTGTTGCTTCGACAGACGAACTTTGGTTGCGCATTCAAACAATATGGAATAATCTTCCGCACGCAGATATTCAAACTTGGTTTCACTCCATGCCGAGTCGTGTAGCAGCTCTTATTGCGGCGCGTGGTGTTCACACAAAATACTAACTTCTATCTCTTTTTATTGTATGTTTGGTTTGAAAATGTAATCATTTGTTTGAACCATTACCACTTAACTGTATATTAAATGTCATTCAACTATGATGCTTCCTTCATGGTGTTGTAATTTTCACAAACAGGAACGTACTTTAGATCAGCATTGTAATTGTTATCAATCTAAAGTAGCTAAATATAATTGAGCCATTCATTTTGCAACTGGAGCAAGTCTTTTTTTTTTTTGTTTATTAAATGTAAGTTATTTCTATAATATAAGCATATACGTATATATATCAATAATATTTTCAATATATTGCCCTAAAAGTTATATTACTCAAGTATTTAGTTTTTGTTTTATTTATTTGTTTATTTTTTGCGCTTCATCGTTTTACTTAAAATTATCATAGGGTCTAGCGAGGTAATTTGGTTATACAAATTACCCACTTGGAACTATCCAGTTCTGCAATATATATATATATATATATATATATATATATATATATATATATATATATATATATATATATATATATATATATATATATATATATATATATATATATATTTTTTTTTTCTTCTCCTTGTTTCAGATTAGCGCTATGACTTTCCAAAATAGGTTTCTACAAAATACATGTTAAAAGGCCCATTTGTATATAAATGGCAAACATAAGTTTCACTATACCCAAATTACCCCGTAGATGGGGGAATTTGGATACCGTCATGCTTAAAGAGCTAAGTAAGCATGATTTTAATAACAACCTTACTGAATGTTTTCAAACCTAAGTTGGATGTAGGTACAATAGAGATAATGGGATAGTATGAATACTATTTTTTTTAAGTATTACGATGGACTTTAGACTGAAATATGAAAAGCTCCAATTTGACAAGCCGTTAATGGACGTGAAGTAGTTTTGTTGCAGAACATTTAAGCAAATTTAAACAACCTTCCGATTCATTTTCAGCCAAGTTAAATTATACATGCGTAATGTCTACATACCTGAACGTGAAAACATAGAGTAGCAGGCTAATTAGCAGCACTATTTGGAAATACAGTGAAACCTGTGTAAGTTGACCACTTGCGGTGCACAACTTTAGTGGTCGACTTAAACAGGTGGTCAACTTATAGAGGTTGAATTATATGGTTTAGATCTCATTCTGTACCCGAAAATAGCGGTCAACTTAGACAGGTGGTCAACTTACAAGGGTGGTCAACTTACACAGGTTTCACTGTAATTGGTTTGCATTGCATTGACATCTTAAAAAAGTTGAATTTATTTTTATCAATTTTAAAAGGAGTGTTAGCAACATTTTTTCATCATATTTTCATAGGTAAGGATGGTGTTTATAACAGTGAACTTTTGTAGGTGTATCAAGTTAATAGTTTTAATTTTATTCAATAAAATATAACTTATACCCAAATTACCCCGACGGACCCTACTAATTTTTATTATGATAACCATTATCTTCGATGTTTTCAAAAATAGATTTTCCCCTCAACAAATGTGAACGGCATATATTGTAATTTCTTTACAGACAATTGTAGCTACAGGAAAAGAAAAATCATGCATACATAATGTAAGTAAAAATAACTTACATGAAAGAAACACCAAGACATATAGACATATTGAATTAATTCTGTTATTGAAGACGTTAATTCTTTAAACATTAATTTCAGCAGTGCTTTGATGGTTCAAACTTAATATCATGAATAGCAAAAATGAACTTACAGAATGGTGTTAAAATTAAAATGTTATGTGTTTTTGAAGGGGCATTAATGCAAAAGGTTTGCTTCGAAAGCAAGTTCAAAAACACTGAAGATTCGAAAAAACTTTTCAACTTACAAATATGTAAATCATACCATAAATAAATACAAAAAGAGACCCTAAACAACCGACAGAAAAAAAATACCCTCGAACTTTATTTTTCTTACTATTAAACGTAATTTGCAAACATTTTGGTAAACTTTGAAAACTCCAAAGAAAGTTCATTTTAATGTAAGAATGGCAAACCTATCCATTTGTATAAAACTTTAAAGGGTGCGAGGATATTGCCTTAAAATTAGTAATGTTATGAAGAAATTACCTCTAAATTTGGTTCTACGTCCCAGTACACAATGAATGACATCAGCTTTAAAGTATTTCTCTCATATTTCATATTGAAAAATGGGAGGGACACTTTTCTATGTTATTGTATTAATATAATAATTTCCTTGGAAATTTATTATCCGAGTAAACGAATAAATTATGTAGCATCTCTGAAAATGTGCGTGTGACAGCAGTTACAGTTAAAACACAATCGAGGGCATAAAAACTTTTAAACAGAGCCCTCTCATTACAATACACATGGAATGGCCCAAATACACAATTTGGAAGGATTCAAGAGCCAAATAATAGATCAGCGCTTTCTTCTTGAGAGTTTGAAAGAGAATCTTTTGTGGATGGAGGAGTGTTTAAGTAGAACCGCAAAAGTAAGATAGATGATCTCAAAACAACCGAAAAGAGCAGTAAGTGATTAATGATAGTGGAGATGTTTTGTTTGCAGGTGGTTTCATTTCAAAAATAACTGATTTATGGAGCAATAAGAAACAAACAACATACTTTCCTTCGGAGGAATTAGTTTCAAAAGCTGCAGAGTACGCATGAAGAGAAATAGAAAGATACACTTAGAACTTTTGTTTATTTTTAAAAAGTAAAATTAACATAAAGAAGAAACATTATTTTTTTCATTTAAAGCTTAAATGCGTACTGATTGAGACAATAAAAAATTTCCACATTATCAAATAAAAAGTAATTAGGTTTTGCAGATGAAGATTTTGCGATAAATAGGTACGTCTAATTACATTTTGTAGCATTTATTACGATATTGCCTTTATTGTACTTAGGTCTGTAATGTACTAAGGGAAGTTGGTACTTTAAATTCATTTTGAAAAATCAATTTTTATCTAATAAAAATTTTCAAAACAAGAGCATTCAAACGACATTGAATTCATGTTAATATGAATACATTAAATTTAACTCAGTTTTAATATTAATAAGACCGGAATCTACTTTACATATTTTCACCACATTTTATTTTATATGTTCATAATTATACTGAAGTGCTATTTTTGCTTTAAGAACCGAACTGTTTCTTAAACAGTTGTTCTTATGGTCAAAATCGGTGTTCTTGTCATTTAAGAAGTTACTTTTGGTTAAAATGTAATAAATTACGAAATAATTATTGTAGCTTCAAAAGATCATCACTTCATCAGATTCTTAGAACTCTTCTAGGATTTTCTTTTGCAATTAAAAAATACCAACAGATCTAAATTTGAATTTGTAGTCATAAAACTGCTGTTTTCTGAAAAATAAGTAGCCAACGCTTCCTATAAAACGGATAGTAAAACACATGAAGATATACGCCAGCTGTTCCAGAGAAAATATGGAAACAGCTACCAACATGGGTCATTATTAGGCTGAAAACGTCAGGCAAACAGCTTCAGACAAAACCGGTTGAATAATGAATGAAAAACGAAGTGAAAAACTACCAATTTCATTCGCAAGAAGCCTACATTGATATATGTTGGTGGCTGTTTCCCTATTTTCTTTGGCACAGCTGACGTACCTATTCATGTGTTTAACCATCTAGTTAGCAAAAAAAGATGGTTATTCTATCTTCAAAGGATATCATTTCTTCAAACATCTGTGAAAGACATCAATACGTTACTGCTCTCATGAAAATGGGTCGTTATTTTGGGAAAAACTTGTATTGCATTTCTCTAACTGTCCCAATTTCACTAACTGTAAACTAAATAACTTTTTAATAGGTATTTTAAAATTTATTTTCAATAAGTGTTCTTACTCTTGCGTAACCGACGAATTTGAAAAAAGAGGGAAAAAACGAAGGAAATCATTTAATGTGTAATTTCAAAATATACCCAGTTTCTAATTTCGTACAGAACGGCATAAAATATTGATTTCTCTAGGAATAAGGTTGGATTTCCAGCAGGGATTTCGAGAAAATGAAGACACTAATCAACATGACTGCAAAGTAAGCTTAAACTCTTCGACTGCAGTATTAACTCATGCGTCTCTCTAATGTTCGTTGGAATTAGGAATATCCCTAATGTCTGATCTTATTCACTGAAACGCAACTCACTTAATAATTCCACTCATGGATCAAACAAATCTTCTAAATCAATTGTTTCAAGCATTCTTCGCTAACCTAAATTTGCTCGTTTAGAGAACGTTGAATAAACTCCACATTTTAGTAAATTAAATTGTTTTAACATTAGGAAAATGTGACGTAAATGTCACATTAATTTAAGTGATTTTATAAATTTATGTTGTTATAATTTTTTTTGAAAGTATTTTTTTTTACGTTTTCTTTATGCAATGACTTATTTTGTTTATTATCTTAGGAAGACTAATGATTGTGCAAAGAGTTTATGTTGATTTTAAAATGTCAATATTCAGATATAATTGAGGCAGTGAGAAGCAAAGGGATGTAAGTGGCAAAATTAAAAATTTGGAGACAACCAGTACACACGGTAGGTGACTCTCCTCTGTCTTTTGCCAAAAGATGGTACTAATAGCCTTGGTAGTTGCTGATATACAGCATAATTTAGAAAAAAAAACAATGAAAGCCTACCTAGTATATTATCTTTAAACGCGTTTTACTCAAAACTTTGAAATGTCTACTTGCATCCCTTTGCTTCTCACTGCCTCAGTTGACAATGTGGGCTTCTTCCTCAGCTATTCAACTGAAGAAAAGAAAAGTTTAAAGCAAATAAGGTAAAAAATGGAACAAATATTGAAAATCATAAAGCGAGAAAATTTCTTTCTCATGCAATCTATACATATAATAAAATAAGATGTTTGTGTGTGTGAGTGTGTGGCGCGCATCCCGGGAAAACGGTAAGGCCTAGAAAGATGAAATTTGGTATACAGGTGCAGTTTTTGCTGAATATGTGCATCTCGGGCTTCGATTTTTGATATTTTAATTAGAAAAAAAGTTATTTAATGTTTTATGTGATTTTTAGCACTTTTTAGCACTTTTAACCTCACAGACCCTTAAAAAAACCACGCCAGACGAATATTTTTTGTACTATAGTGTAGGAAATTTAATTTTAAGTATGATAAATGAAAAAATTTTGAAGGCAGAGCAATTTTTGTATTTTTTATAGATTTTTGAAAAACCTTTAATTTGCATTTTTTTCTGGGTTTAGTTTTTTTCGAAACCGATCCTGCGAAAAGTATTGAACCCTCAATTCTAAAATTTTATTTGGTAATAATAAAAACACTCTGCCCTCTTCAGAAGAAAAAAGTTTTTAAAAATACGCAATATTTTTTTTTTTTTTTACAATTTTTTTAATGCAGAACGCAACGCGAGCTGCTCGCTTGCCGGCTGACTTCCGAATTTTCCTCATCAGGTGATCCAACTGAAACAGTTTACCTTTTCTTCACCTTTTTTTTTTAATTTTTTTTTTTTTTTTTTTTTTTTTTTTTTTTGCAAGCGTTACTTTTTGCCACACTACGGAAACATACCTAGAGCCTTTTTTTTTTTTTTTGCGGGCTATTTTGATTAAATAAATAAAGTCCGCGACGTTTTACATGATCTGTGTTTTTGTTACGGATTGGCGGTTATGTTAGGTAGATACAGAGATAGAGATTGAGTGGACAAAAAATGCTTTTTTTTTTTCGAATAAATACTTACGTAAATAAAAAAAGATTGTTAATTACTGTCAGAGGTAGATATGCATAAATCGTATAGATAGATAGATAGACAGGTCGATATAGAGATGTACAGCAAGAAAGAGACATGCCCGTCATTTAAAAAACTTCAACGGGGTGTCAATGCCCCCTCCCCCACACACCATGACTTTGAACAAACAATGCTTTCTCATAAAAGTGGGAGTGCTTTTTGTTATTTTTCGACAAAATTTGCATGAAGAGTACGCCGTTTGTGTCTCCCCTCCCCTCCTTTAAAAGTATTCCAAACGACGGAACTGGAGATAGGTCTAGAAAATATTTTATTCAAACTACCAATGATATAGACAGATATAGATTGATTGATAGCGCCACGACATTTATTTAAGCAGCCGCCGAAGGCGGCACCTTTGGCGTAAAAAGGCGAATAATAATATCGATACATAAAGAAAAACATTAATACCGTCGCTAAAATGTCTAAGCAGCCGCCGAAGGCGGCAACCCTGGTGCGAAATGGCGAATGTCGTAAAAAGGTGGACCAGCTGGTCGCCGAAGGCGGCTAGTAAATAAGTAATTTAAAAATAATGAAAGTGATTATCTAAACCAGGGGTGGAAAACTAAAGGCTGACGGCTCACTTATGACACATTGTTCGCGAAGCCAGCCTGTAAAAAGTTCTGTATACACTGGTAACAAAAATGTGTAATCTTACTCCGTAAAAGCGGTGGCAACTTAGCTGCCTCCATAGCAATGGAGTAACGTAACTGATAAAACTGGTTTAATGCTTATACGTTACACCAGTTTTATCAGTTAAGTTACCATTAGGCTAAACTTAATTATTGCAAACTATTGTATGAACAGTCAAGAATTCGCGTTTTTGGAAGTTAGTTCTACGGTAGGTGATATGGCGCTTGTGAACACAACATCTAGGGCCATTCCAATCAGTGGCATTCCAACAATGCCAATAGGAGGGGATGCAGAACAATCCCTATTCCCCCCGTAATGCGCAATAATGCGTAAATATTTATAATTGCTATTTTTTATAGTTTTAGATTGAATGTTTTTTGTTATTTATTACTATTATTATTAATAAAAATTCATTTATATATTTTTCTTTTCTTTTTTTTTTCAAACATTTGGTTTACATTATAACGTTACAGAATACTTACAATAAATAAAAAGACCCAATATATTATCATACTCTGTATGAAAATTAAAAGCAATATTTGATTGGAATAATGTTTACATAATAAAAAATTATTTGTACTAATGCTGTCTTATAATTTTTTTTGAACAATGACGATTGCTTATTGCATTCATTTGACTGTTTTTGATGTCCTATCATTTTATTTTCCCACCGCCACCCTCTGCACCATCACCGTAGACAGGCGGGCTCCTCACGATGCTGCACCTATAGCGAAAGCCGTCTCCAGGTTGCATCCATGTCCTACACACACGCGCATACATACACAACTGCACACACACGCACGCACACACACATGCACAAACACATACACCTATACACACATACACCTACACACACATACACCTACACACACAAACACACACGCATACATACACACACATACACACAACTACCCACACATTCATGCCTGCACACAGATACAAACACATATGCCGACATACACATACGCATACATGCACACAAACATGCATACATGCATTCACAAACCTACCCACACATTCCTGCCTGCACACAGACACAAACACATATGCCTACACACATATACACATACCCCTCCCCCCCACACTTATACCAGCACACAGACACAAACACAAATACCCTGTACACACAAACACCCCCCCCCCTACACACACACAAACACA
Source organism: Uloborus diversus (assembly GCF_026930045.1). Classification (NCBI taxonomy): domain Eukaryota; kingdom Metazoa; phylum Arthropoda; class Arachnida; order Araneae; family Uloboridae; genus Uloborus; species Uloborus diversus. Next base: position 131,028,763 of record NC_072732.1, read on the forward strand.
CATGCTTACATACACACACTCGTGATTTCGAAAAACATAATTTGAATTCAAGATGTCAAAATTCAAATTAATTTTTCTTTTTTTTTTTTTTTTTGTCTGTCCAGTGATCAGAACAGTCAACGAGACTAATGTTTCCGAATGTGCAGGTAAGACGAGAAAAAATTATTTTAATGACACAATGGTTAAACAATTCAAATTAACACGTTATGTGTCACAACCCCATCTATGTAGATCTTTCAAAAACCCGTGACGCAAAGAAAGAATATTCAATCATAGGGTCATTTTTACCCTGAGAAATCGATAATATTTTGAAAAATTAAGAAATGACTACATTGTTCACATATGCTCCTTTTCCCCCTATATATAGAATGAGTAAGATAAAGAGATAGATATATGTGCGTGCGTGTTTAATGGTGAAGTAAAATATAACATATGGGCAAGCATTTTGTTGTTTAATACATCTATATTATACGTAATTCCGACAAGCGTCCTAGACATTGTGGAGCAAGGCAATGCGGTAAGCTCAGAAAATGATAAATTAGACGAGCGCGGTATTTGATGGATGACCTAAAATTCTGAATGAGCACTTAATTGCCACTTATTGCGATGCTATGCTTCAAAGTTAGTTTTCTATATTTCGTAGGCCCTAAAGCACTTTCGAACTACTTTGTCAAGTTTCACTCTAATTTCACATGGATCATTTGACATTGTTTAGACTACAGCAAAAGCGTCCAGGTTTTTAAAGTGTGGCACATCAAGTTTAACTTCTTACACGGCTCTGGAAAAAGAAATAACAGTACCTGAAAATTTTAAATATTTCTTTTTAAAGGAAAAAAAAACATTTTGTGATCTATTTTATTTAAGCGTATTATAAAAAGTTAACCGGTCCACGGCAGTACACATTTGGATGTTTGTACACATTATGTACGATATCTGATGTAGGCGAAAGGGGGGCACATGTGAACAATGTTTTTCATTCAATATTTTCTCAAAAATATTATCAACTTCACAGAGCAAAAGTGTTCGCATGATTGAATAGTCTTTTCTTTGCGAACTGGAATTGTTTCCGATTTTTTAAAAGATTATTTCTTCACTTTATGAAAAACTGTATGAAAAAAAAAAATGTCCTCAATTGGTCACATGTGCCGCTATAGGGGGAGCACATGTGGACAAGCCTGGGGCACATATGAGCATGATTGAAAATGCACGAAAAACATCACCTTTCAACAAAAAAACTCTTTAATATAAAACATATACGAATATACTAATTGTATTAAAGGGTTTGTAATATATACTGTGTCAGTTTAAATTGTACAGAAACTCAATAAAAAAATCCGTACTATATAACTGTACTCAATGTCAAATTTTAAAGTTTCACAGCATATTCTGATTGCAGGAAAGACAAGAAAAAGCTTCTAAGGCTACACAATGCAAGTAGTATTTATTATGCAAGGCTTATTCTTGTTATATAGTGCGTTTAAGCTTTATGTAGAATATGATGAAGATTTTTTAAATAACTTTAAGCCTCAGTTTTTAGTTAAAGGAAACTATTCTGTTTTTTTTCCTTGTCAATATTATATAACACTTAATTGTTGGTCAACTATTTAGTAGCAAAATAGTAGTTAAAGAGCCAAAAAATAACAAAATCAATTTATAAATATTAAATAGTACTAATTATAATTCTAATAAACAGTACTTTTACAAACTGATTGTAATGAAATGATAATTATGAGTATTTACACGTTTTTAAACAATTATAATAATCCCTAAAATAATATTAATATAACAGAGATGATATGGACACTGTTCACATGAACCCCAACATGTTGTGTTCACAAGCGCCCAGTCATCACCTAAGAACTAATTTTCAAAAACAAAGAACGCTTGCTTTGATTAAAAGAAATAAACACTGTCAGATGTTTACTTGAATGTTTATGGAATGATTAAGTTTAGCTCGTTAGTTAGTTTAAAATATATTTTCACGGGGGGAAGACAGCGATAAAATTACATACATATACAAAAACAAAGAAGTTGCCACCACAGAAACATAAATTGGCACATTGCTCTAAAAAATTGCCGAGTGATAGAAGTGGTACTGCAGTTATTTAAGAATTGTTCAATTTTTTTTCTTTAACATTATCATAAGAAAACATACTATGTTCACATGCACCCCATGCTCACATGGGTCCCCGTTACAATACAGCAACTTTAATTTGAAAAAAAAAACATGTTTTCAACAGTAATTTGGACAGCCTCCTAATTCTTAACCTTTTTTTTCATAAATGCATTATCTTTGATAGCAAAAATGCATGTTATTTTACTAAAGGTTAAGCATGTTGTAATGATTTTTTTTTTCAATATCTATTTTTTTTTTAAGTTCATTCATTTCTTCTTGTCAATATCGTCTTTCAAAGGTTAAATTATGGTGTAATCATTTCAGGTATACATGTTTCTGTGTCTGTTCAGTTATACATGTATATGTTCATGGAACAAAACGGTTCTGAAAAAAAAAATACTTTAAAATATAAAGCCAAAAAATTTTTATTTATTGTGTAAGTATTTTGAAAACTTTCTCGCAGGTTTCTAAGTCTTGATGAGTCTTGGATTTTAAAACATTACAAATATTACATGATCTTTTTATTACAGGTTTTTATGTTCCTTAAGATAAAATCGTCCAAGAAATAATGAACAATTCTTATAAAAAAATATACGAATAATGGGTCTAAAATGTGAAAAAAAAGGAAAATTTGGCAGCTTTTGCAAAATAAATTTCAAGAGCGCAAAGAATGTGCCCATCCACGTTCTAATAAATCTCCTTTCATTGATGTTATGCTCATTTTCGTCCTACAGCGTTACCTTAGAATGAAAAAATTCATAAGATTTTGTAATATTTGCAATACATAAAGAAATATAGCCCATTTTACTCTTGTCTCGTTTTCAAACACACCTTTTAGTAGTGTAGCTGGTATGTAAGACATGTCGAAGTAGAATCAAACTGATAGTCCATATGAACATGCTAATTCATTTTACATTTTCTAGAAACAATAGAGCAACAGATAACGAAAGCGTGTGTTTAAATCTGTTGGTATGAAATCTTTTGAGATTAGTTACAAAATATTTAAATGCAAAATTAAATTTTGCAAATTTGTTTTCCTCAGCTTTATGTTTTTAGCATTAAAATTAATATGCGACATAAAATAACCAGTCACTATATTTGTTTCAATGAGCTTCTTTGATGGTTATTTTTCTTAAGAGAAAAGTAGAGGCGTAAAAGAAACCGACATTCAGTAAAGAATGCAAGGAAAAGCACTTCAACCACAGACGAATGAGTTCTTCTTTTTACAATACTTCCGTTGACAACTAAAAATAAACAGACTTTCTATCATGAAGTTGCAGTTAAGAAAAATGATTAAAACTTGTTTTTCTTTCTTGTAGAATTTTCCTGTCTGTAATATTTTTTTCAGCCCAGTAAACAGTGTTAGGACTTGATGATATACTTATTTTTCTTTTAACAACGATTATACCCAGCTGCAAATAAAAATATCATACATTCTAGTGGGAAAGTTCAGTGTTTATAAATATCTTTCCTCCATTTTGTATGGTAAAATTGTAAGTATCGAATCATAAAAAGAAACAATAAACTCACAAATAATACAACAGCTAGAAAAAAGAAAACTGAACAATTTGTCTGTGACCACAGGAAGAAACTAAAGTCAGACATTTAAAAAAATAAATAAATAAATAAAAAATAAAAATGAAAATGAAATTTTATAATCCTAATTTGAAAGGTCTATCTGGTTATATAAGTAGAGAACCAATGAAAAAAATGCAAGAAAGTATAAGCATATATAAAATAAGTATATACGTACGAAAGAAATTTAAATTATTTTGATAAAGGAGAAACTTGATCTCTTGCATAGAATTCCTCAGAGTAAGAGGTATCAAAGAAACGTAGGAAGATTTCCGAAGCAAGCATTGGAAACTTAAAATCAGGAGAGTAACATTTTAACTCATTAAGATTCAAAACAATTTTTTAAACAAAATAACTTAATTTAATGAAAGCAAATTCGATCAAAGTAGTAACGTCCGTATTGCAATAAATTTTCATTGAATGCATGAATGAAGCAACCAGATTCCTACTTTTGTCTATCGTTTTGAAATTTTTACGAATTATTCGCACTAGGATCTTTCTTTACACAGGGAATATTTTCAAAGATAATGCTTAGAAAAATGAAACAAAGTCCTTTTAAAACAAATATTTCCCTAATTTAGTTAATTTGTGAACCACTGTTTATTGAATAAATATCTAAATTAGAAGCTAATATTGATTTTAAAGAAAAATTAGGTAAAATCTCTGTTGGAAGAACTTAAATGAAAGCATTTTTTAAAACACTTGTGATGGAACAAAAGCTATAGAATTTTTTTCCTTAATTTAGTGTGTTCCCTTATTGTTTTCGTTTGACTTTTTTTCTTTTTATATGTGTGTTTTCTTTTATGAAAATTTCTTTTCACTTCATTCTTTCGATTACTTTTTTCAAAATTTAAAACTTTGTTCTTGAATTTATTTCGGCAATTTGTTTCAAATTTCAGAAGTTTTATGTTCTTCATAGTTCAAATAATATTTCCCATTTTGGCATCCTTTCACTGTTTTAAAGCTTGAAAACAGTCGCTTGGTGCAGTGTAGCATATTAAGTATCTTGCAGCATTAAACCATTCACCAACCAAGACTAGTATTTTATGATCAAAACAGTGAGATTTCGGAATTATAAGTTCCCTGTCATTCATGGAATAACAGAGATATTTTCATTTGCAGGCCAATAACCATCCGGTATTCGGCTTCAGATGTTGCGCTTCAACTCATTGTTGTGCGTGTTGTTTAGCCTCATAGAATCATAGCTCAAAATATCGTCTTCGAGAAAAAGTGCATTACACGTACCATGTTCCGGCTTCATGGAATTTAAGCACCAATTTTTCTCTGATTCGAACAGAAGGCATTACAAAATTGGCGTATTTATGTATATTGCGAGAGCTGAGTTTGGTCATCTCAAGCAAGGGGTTAATTTCTTAGCAATTTCGATACAAATAACGAGCGGATACAAGGAAGCTACGATGGGAAAAAATGAAGTAAAAAAAAACGCAGTTTCAGACAATTTTTATTCATTTTAAAGTTAGGTGAAAAAAGGTTTGGGGCACACCCTTTATATATGTTTAGGAAATGAAGTTTGAAGTAGTTATGATCAACATTTGTGAGGGCAATGAACAATCCAATTGTCTTTCAATTGAAAATTTTCCGGATCCATCCGTGTTTCAGATATAAAAGGATATTTATCCATCTTATTTTATGATGCTCAAAATGAGAAATATTAGTTTAAGGTACTTTAGTTATTAAAAAAATTAAAGATCCCGCGCTATTGTCTTGTGTTCCGATCAATCAAAGTCAAACGTTTGGACTGTTAGTCAGAGCCTGCTGAGTTTTATCCATTCTTTTTTCTTTTTAAAATTTTTAGGATGTTTGACAATCTCGAAGGCTTCTCTGTTTAATTTGCCATAACAGGGGGACGTCTCTGAAAGTAATTTGAGCATCTTGTACTCAGAAGAAATGTCCGATGTGAAACCTTCAACTAATCAGGAACAAGGACAGACGTACCAGTCCGTCCCCGACCAGAAGAGGACACTAACTCTGATCCATAAATACAAGCACTTATAGGATCGCGTTAAAGACACGTTTTTGAACACTTCATTGAGCATTTTCTGGCACACATACAGGTACAGTTTCTAGAATGCGTTTTAGAACTATTTCTTCGCACTAATATCATCCGAGGATACCTACCACACAAATATAAAAGTAGCTTTTAGAAATTATAAATATGCACTAAATTCGTGTTCATTTTGAAACTGCAATCTGATGATGGTTTAGGCTTTGGATGAATCTAATTATTAGTCAGCATAGCTACTATGAAAATTTAAAATACAATGATATTTCCAAGATAATTGACTATCTTACAGCAGAATTGCACACGAACAATGTTTACCAATAAAAATGTTGCAGTAAAATGTAGTGCACAATATTACTTAGTACAGAAACTGCATACATTTAAAAAATTAATTTCCATATTTTAGTTTTCAAAGCTAATCCATATTGTAAAAAGTAATCAAAAGTGTACAAACAAAGGCTTACATAATTTCAGTTTGTTGCTTCATAAATTTCATTTTTAAAAATTTTAAATTCTCAAGATCAAAATAAATTTGCCTTCATTGTTTGAATTCGTGCTACTTTGCTATTCAGTGATCTATTGCTTGGTATCTGATCAATGACCTTAGACATTAGGTGTGTTCTTTTAAAAATGTAAGTGTAGTGGAATTCATTAATGAATAATTATTTCCTTGAATATTAACTAAAACGGTGAGTGCTGGATCTGGGGGCGAAGGGGGGAGTTGGGATCCTTGCCCCCGTGAGGCAATTTCCGGGGGACAACAAATTTGTTCTATTTCCGTGGGAGGGGGGGAGGGGTTCGTTGAAACTCAATATAAAACTTGAAGGAGAATGAGTAGGAGCATCAGTTTCAAGATTTGCCCTAGCTCGGAAAAATCGTATATCCGGCACTGACAATTATCAATTAATTATTTTTGGTTTTAGTTCCTTGCAAAAGGAAGAAAAGTGTTCGCGAAAAACAAAATAAATAAAAAATTACTTAGTCGTCAATGGCTGGCATACACTTTCAGTTTAGTAGCCCTTTTTTTAACATTAGTAGCCACTTTATTCAAAACATTTATTTATTTATTGAATGAGGAAAAAATGTACTAAAACATGAGCTGTGGAAAACGTATTACCATATGAGATCTAACTGAAATTCCATTCTTTTGCCTTTTTTTCTATCCCCTCCCCCCTCCCGCCAAAGGTGAGTACAAACTTATATTAAAGTATAAGCTTCCAGGTTTGTGCTTGTTTTTAAGGGGAGCGGTTTGGATCCTGAAATTAATAATGCCTTTTATTATTGATTGAAAGGCAACATGTAATACTAAGGTTGGGATTGTTATTACATTGCAAACTAATTGTTTCAAAATAGAAATGATTTGTGTATGAAAATTCATTGGTGCAAAAATTGTAAGGCCGTTTCGGTTCTTAAGGCGTGACTGGTTGAGTACTCGTTTTAGCTTCCATCGTATGGCATTTAATCTCCAGATGGCAACTAAATGCCATACATTCAGGTCTAACTCAATCAGACAGTTAATATCAAGTTCATTAACTAATGCAACTAAATTTAAAATACGCATATGATTTATGTTTCAAACTTACGCACATAACACTGAACTGAGTTTATCAAACTTATCTACTCATTAAACACAATATGTTTAAAATAAATTTATTTAACTTTATAGATACACCATTAAAAAATTTACATAACAATGCCTGAAACTATCATTCTTCTACAACTGGGTAAACCATTACCTAAAAAAATTAAGAAAAAGTCCCCCTTTTTTTTTTACAAACATACGCTTAATTACGAGAACACAAGCAATACGTTATACATCTATTTGTAGGCTGTAGGGGAATGTGGGGCAAAGTGAAATGGTGAAAAAATTACTTTTACTGCCAACAATCTCGTAATTAGCAAGTGTACTCTATTCCAGTCAAGAAAAAAAAATACATCTGAAGCTTAAAATTAATGATAATAATGGCAATTTTCAAAAAAGGACATTCATATTGTAATATTTTGATGTAAGTCAAAAATTGTTTTTGTAAGAATAAAATGATAAAATTATTGTTACTAACATTTTAAATATTAATTGAGACCTTCTAATATTTAATGCGGTATTTTTTACTTTTTTCAGTTAATTTTAAGCTTACTTGTATTTCTAATATTGGCAAGGTGAATGAAACAAAGTGAAATAGTTTATTTCGTTTACACATTCAATTACACTGTTCGGCAAAAAAAAAAAAAAAAGCCTTCAAAATGTTTCTGACATTTTGTCGGCTGATTCTTATGTTAAATGACCCCCTGAATCCGAATATGACCTCCGTTTTCTCCCTATACGTACCATTTTTTAAAAAAGCGCCCCAAGTTTTTTTTTTCGATTTTCCTTAGTTTTAGAGTTTTTTTTTTGGAGGTGAAAGGAGCTTTATGTTAACTGCTAACATAGTTTTGGTGGGCAAGAGAGGTTCAAAGTTCAAGATCATGGACACCCATCGAAAAAAAGGGGGGACTTGGGGTGTATACCCCCCCCCCCCCCCATATTAGAAAAATCACGAAAAACGACCTTTTTATTCTGCTTTTTTAAAAAAGATGTTTGTAAAAAACATTTCGGTGTAGAATGAGAGTATAAGGCTCTCTTCTATGACTCCTATGTCGAAAAAAAATTTCGCGATGTAAAGAAAATTAAAAAAAAACTGTCTCATTAATGTCGCACGTTGCATACGAGTTGAATCGCAGGTCTTCATTCAAATAGATATTCTTCTGACTGATTCTTATATAAAATGACTCCTTGTTTCCAAATACGACCATCTTTTCCCCATCACGCCCCCTTTTTAGAACCTCCCCCCTCCCCTGATTCAGAGCCATTTATTGTTTTAAATTTTGAGGGGAAAATGAGCATTACAATAACCGTAAACATTATTCTGAATGACTAGAGATGTGCAAAGTTCTAAATATTGTGCATGTATAGCAAAAGCAAAAAACTTGTCGCCCCCCCCCCGAAAAAAAGGGGGGGAGTTGCACAAAAATCTGTACATGTAGGAGGATAAGGGAGATCATTTTTGGATTCAGGGGGTAAATTTGCAGAAGAATCAGGCGGATTAGCCTCAGAAGCATTTGAGAGTAATTTTTGCTGTACAGTGTGTTTGGAGCGGTGCCACCCCTGTTTTCCTTTTTGCTACATATGCATAAGATTTTGAGCTTTGCACATATCTAATCATTCAGAATTATGTTTACGGTTATTGTAATGCTCTTTTCCCCCTTCAAATAAAAAATGGCGGGGGAGAGGAGGGGATAGGTTCTAAAAAGGGGGCGTGATAAGGAGAAAAATGGTCGTATTTGGAAACAAGGGATCATAGGGGTCATTTTACATAGAAAGCAGCCAGAGGAATGCCTTTTTAAATGAAGACCTGCGATTCAACTCGTATGCAACGTGCGACATTTACATAATATTTTTTTTTTTTTTACGTCGCGGATTTTTTTTTTTGGACATAGGAGTCATAGAAGCTTAGTCTTATACTCTCATTCTGCTCGGAAATTTTTTTTACAAACATGTTTTTTCTTAAAAATCAGAATAAAAAGATCGTTTTTCGTGATTTTTCTTTTTTGAGAGGTTATACCCCCCCCCCCCCCCCAAGTCACCGTTTTTGCGATCGGAGTCCGTGATCTTGAAATTTGAACCTCTCTTGCCCACCAAAACAGTGTTAGCAGTTAATATAAAATTCCTTTCACCTCAAAAAAAAAAAAAAAATTAATTGCTCTAAAACTAAATAAAACCGAAAAAAACTTGGGGGTCCTTTAAAAAAAAATGGTACGTATAGGGGGGGGGATGGAGGTCATATTCGGATTCATTGGGTCATTCTACATAAGAATCAGCCGACAAAATGTCAAAAGCATTCTGAAGGTTTTTTTTTTTTGCCGCGCAGTGTTATTTACAAAATCACTTACGGATTCATTTATTACTTTATTTACATTTCTTCATTCATTAATTCACTTATTTATTCATGCCTTCACCCATTTTCTTATTCACTATTTTATACGGTGCTTTATTTTTCTTCATGTATTAAGTATTTTATTTATTTAAGTATTCGTTCATTCTTTCATTATCTTTTTATTATTCATTCTACCCTTCTTTTAATTATTCATTTGAACAAATACATTTTTTATGAGTGAATAGAACATTTTTCATTCAGAAAAATATTTTACTTTTCACTCTTTCTATAAAAACAGTAAAGCGAAAAATTTCCTCTTTTTTTTAATGTTCTTTCTTTGTAAAGTGAAATTTTCAAAAAAAAAAAAAAAAATTCCAATTTGTTCATTTAAAAAAAATCTAGCCAGCTTAGCAATTTCACTTTACCCCACATTCCCCTACTATTTTTTCTATAATAATATTTTTTCCAAAAAAAGCCCCTATATACCTATCTTCCTCCTTTTCTCTTTACATCATCAAAGATAGCTAAAATGTTTTAGACGCATCAGTTTTTACAATTTTCCGGGTACCAACCCCCCCCCCCCTCCAACCAGAGTTTCCTTCCTCTAACATCACCAAAGATAGCTTTGAACTATACTTTAAAAAAAAAAAAAACATTTTCAAAATATTGTGGTTAATAATACCCTTATTCCTCAAGTTACCTTACAAAAATGTTTTTAACACTTTAGCTTCAAAATATTTTCCGCTGAAATGAACCTCGAAACATAAAACCCAAAGTTCCTTAAAAATGCCCTAAATGTACAGTTTTAAAACTGCATTCTTACATTTTTTCCTAGAGTTATCCTTCCCCCCTCTCCATACTTTTCCTCACCTTTACATAATTAAAGACAGCTTAAACATATTTTAGACTAGATAAAGCTCCGAGGGAGATCTCCCTACGCCCTTTCCAGAACTGTAAAAAATGGCTTAAACTTGCGTTACTAATATTGAATTCGGTATTTTTATCAGAAAAAGGTCTGATATTTCCTGTTTCTTCAGTCTGTGGTCACCCTTAATCTATCTCTCAATGTGATAGAACATATAACAACTAAATTACAATTGAAATAGTTTTTACACTGCAACAGACATCACATTTAGTTATCCAACAATTTTTACTAAGTCTTTCATGGAACTTTTCATGGTTCAAAAAAAAAATAAATGTTTTCGTGTTTACGTTATCAGGTTGTACCTGTTTACAAAGAACTAAAGGTTTTTTTTTCAAAGAAATAAAGGGTAAAATGTTTTATTCACATGTTTTTTATCACACGGCAAATTAAAAAGTGGGATTAAAGAAGAAACTATTTCTATTTCTATTCAAGAGTCACAACTGACTTCAACTGTATTTATGTCGAGGTCTGCATACTAGTGCCTTGCCTCCATTATTTTATATACCGATAGATGGCAGCACCATCACCGGATCGAACAGTTAATGAGAATTTAGAACTAGTCCAAGAGCTAGTAGCTACCTGGTACTAGCACCCCCAGAGGTATCGTTTCACTTGGAGGACATTGAGACCACGAGCATATTTAACGTCGCCCAGTCCCCTTTAATGACGACGGTGAGTCTTCGACCAGCGGGGATCGAACCCGAGCCCCTCCGGCCCCGAGTCCAATGCCCTACCGATCAGGCTACCACGGCCCCAAAGAAGAAACTATTAAGCATTTTTTTCTGAACTATCGGTTTTAACTATTTTTGTGTCATGACCCCATTTTTAAGAACACGAGACCCGATACATGTATTGTACGTACTCAAAACACACATTTATATACAGGGTCCATTATGAAAGTAATGAGCATTTACTGGCAAAATATATTTATTTATCGTAATTTGTACAAATGTTCAATATTCTTCAAAATACATTCCTCCTACAACAATACACTTGCGGAGACGTGTTTGCTACGCCTGAAAGGCACCCTGAAACTCTTCCAAGGGAATGCCTCTCATTAACGTTGTAACATGGTGTTGGATGTTTCTCAAGGTTCCCCAATGTTTTCCTTTCTTCTCTCTCTCTCTCTTGAGTCGCGGAAACAAAAAGAAGTCACATGAAGCTAAGTTGGGACTGCACGGTGGTGAGGGATCACCGGGGGTGGGGGACATCCATAACGGGGTTCGTCAGCGACCTCCTCCTGGCTCTCTTTGAATGCCTTGTGCCACTTCCCAGATTAAAACTTCCCAGATTTTCCAGAATTATTGCGATATTTCTCACGCGCTTTGGTGGTGATCAAATATGGGAGTGAAATGTCTTGTCAGATGCAGATGTTGAATTCGCGCCGTACCTTCCATTTCTGAACAAAACTCGCTAAATTTGGCGACTTTACTAAAAATTTCGGCAATTTTTAAGACCTCATATTTCGATAACGTGGTCACGAGGGCACGTAGTTTCAGTGCCATAAACATGTTTTCCAATGCTCTTTCGAATGCCACCAATTTGGAATTTTTTTGAATTTCCTTGATCGTGATGTTTCCTGGTAAGGTTCTCTGCAACATATTTTATTGCGGTTTGTTTGATTTATTTTTTTAAGAAGCTATTTTAGCATCATACTAAAATGTGTGTTTGTTTTTTTTTTTTTTCAGTTTTTTGAAAAAAAAAATCCTATTTTCATTTTCATTAAAAAAAAGTACATTTAAATTTTTTTTCTTATTATTAATTCCCTGAAAAGCAGAGCTTCTATTTTTCGTTTAGGAGCTTTTAGGGAGCATTAGAAAAAAATGAAGACTTTTAAGGAAGTTCTTCTGAAAATGTAGACATGAAAATTAAAAATTTTTATTTAGCAAACAAGTGGCCAGCAGACACTTAAACCTATTTAACAAAAGCGTGAAAGCTGTCCTTTTTAGAGAATGTGGTGATCATGGGTACTGATGAGCAGAAAATAAATAAATAATTATAAATTGGCATTTTCAAGGAGAAAATACCGTTAATTTTTTTCTAAAGATTGTGGGGAAAAAAAATTAAACATATTTAATAATGGTGCATATATTTCTAAACAGAAAAAAATAAGTCTTAAATTAAACAATTTTCAACAAAATATGTTTAACCATTCCAAACGGAGATAAAGAACCTTAAAGATTTTGTCGAAAATTTAAAGTGAAAAATGATGTCCGGGATGCCTTCTTTTTGTGGATATTTTTGGGAAAAAACCAAATTATGACCTTATCTTGCGTTTTTTCTGAATTTTAGTGCCGGTTACTTAAAAAAAATCCGATACTATCAAGGAAACCTGTCAGAATTGACATGGTTCTACCCCACTTTATTTTTCTGATTAGATACATTCTACATTTTTTTTTCCTTTTTTGGTTTTCTAAATTCCCTTTTAAAGATTACATTTATAAGGAAAATCATTGGAAACCATAAAATTAAATATTTAAAGGAAGGCTCAAAAAAAAAAATAAGGAAGTTCTTGGAATAAGCTTCAGGAACAAATGCCGTGTGTAAAATTATATATAATTTCATTCTACTTGTAGGCGTTTTAGATAAAATTCAATTTCAAATTTTAGAGTGAGGGAAATACATGAGGATAATTTCAATAAGCGACATGTATAACGTTTAAATAGATGCAAGGCGATAAAGTATTACGCATCAATAAAGTGACATTTTTCATTTACCTATAACTTGGTATGTTTATGTGTGTTTCTTGAATAAAATAAAAACCCATAAAAGGTGCTTTTTTTTTAAAAAAAAAAGCACATTTAGCTAAGACTTGAGATTTATTCAGTTCTAAAGCATCGGTTTACTTCCCGTTTTTACTTAAGTAAAAATCTGAAATCGGAAGGTAAATGTTACACATAAAAGTATAACTTTTTAACCAATTGTTTAAACTATTTTTTTAGTTACGCAATCTTTTCAACCATTAATGTAATTATCCATATTTTTTAAAAAAAATATTTTGTTAATTATGACACTTCAGTCATTTTGTTAAATCAAAGGCCATCTTCAGACCAATATTTTGTTCGATGTCTATTTTAGGTATCCCATCTTGTATATTCAATCTATTTTCTGTTTACTCATGTAAATGAGCAAAATAGCACAGAACTTCCTGTCCAAGCACTGAAAGAACCATTTTGGACTTTTTTTGTGCTACCTTTCTTTACATGAAGAATGTCATAGGCATTTCAGTTGACACTATATCGGTAATAAATCCTCTGATTACTTGATTTTTTTTTTCATGGCTGCTGCCAGGAAGCTTCTGATTTTTTGGAATATGATGATTGCCGAAAAATATTTTTTGTTTCGATGCTTGGGCTAAAAGGGGAAGTTTTAAAGACCAAAGCGAATGTTCAGAAGAATATAAATATATGTTAAAGCACACATGTGACAAATAGATATTGCAACACAGATCGTATAACACACTCTTTCAAACCAATGGGTGCAAATAACGGACACGTAGATTCAAGTGCTATCGAACTGAAGTGAAATTGGAACAATCCAAAAATATTGCTTCAAACAATATATTACGATATTTATAAAAACTGATTGTGATGAATTTATAATTGTAATGCTACACGTAAATGAAACTTCACCTTGGTTTGTGGGTAATATTTCTGCAACATTTATACTTTTTTGTTCTTAAGACTCCATTCAGCCTTTTTTTTTATGGCAACAAATTCTTAGCAAAACCCATAGTCACCCTTAGCAAAGTCCATAGATTATCATTTTTATAAATAATGTCTGATAACGAACCAGCAGAAAAAAAGTCATCTAAAACAGAAACTTTTTGTAAGTTAAACATTGCAAAAAGTCCCCTACCAAATGTATCTTTAGAAAATACTTCCGAATTCCCATTATGAAAAATGAAATATTGAACACGGAAGCATAATGATGTGTTTAGCAACTTATTGATGAGAGATTCGAAAGTTTCTTATCACGCAAGCTGTTAATAACAGTTTATTTAATACAAATAAAAATGTTTAACACTATTGTAAGTGGTACGAACAATGTTGGGGTTTAAAAGCTCCTACACATGTTGCCACGTATTAATTTGGAAATTTGATTAATTTGTTAAACATTTTATAAAAGTTCCTTCAGATCAGAAACAGAACACAAAATCTATGATTAATATAAAATGTTGAATACATGCTTTTCACAAACACTATTTTTCCGTGTTCTAAAGGCCAAACGTATTTTGTTTGTGAAAATGTATTAATTTACATCTAATCATGTCATTGTAGAAAATACATGCAGTCAATAAAAACGGAAATCAACAATTATATCCGACTTTAGCAAAATAGTTTGATGTATAAATCTGTCAGTTTACGGAATTTCCAAAACATGACTTAACAAGATCATTAAGACTTTATTTCAAAACTAAACGAATATATTCTCTCCTACGCCAACATTGGTATTTAAAATTAATAAACCAAGGATAGTGTTCGTTTAAAAAGTCCTTTTAAACTGAAACTTTTTTTTAAAATCAAAGCAACGCATGTGCTTTGAATACATGATGAAAACCTGCGCCCAAAAGCAATATCAATTTTTTTTTTTCCAAAATGTAATGATTTATGATTCACTATGTTCCAGGATAAAAGTTTGCAAATGAAAACCTATGTAAAATCTGAACACCAAGCTTCAATAAAATCGAAAAGGTTGCGAAGTTAAAAAAAATAATAATAATAAAAAAATTAAAAAAATCAATAACAGTAAAAAATCTTTCACGAATTTAAAATTTAAAATGTAAGAATAGGCTGAAAAACACACTAGCATTTTTTTTATTATGATTCATACAAGTAAAAACACAGCGTTTGTTTTTTATGATACTGTTACAAATCCTGTAAATAGTAATTATTGTAGTAACGAAATCTGTAAATAGTTTCCCGTAATGAATGTACAACCCCTATACATATGGCTAAAGTATACAACCCCTATTTCTTTTTTGTTCATTGATAAAATTTGATAACGGTCTACTATTTTCCAGAAGCGTTTGGAAAATTTGAGAGATTTCTTTCGATGTTTATAAAGGCGTTCCGTGTGATAAAAAGTTCAGTTTCGATTGAGAATTTGTACTGAGAGTGTATTAGCTCTGTTTTTTGCGAGGCATTTCGCTGTGTTGTTTTCGTATTTGGAAGTAAATACGTGTGTAAACGTTGAGTTTACGGTGTTGAGTGATATTGGTTTAATTGCTGATGATTAATTTAGCAGTTATTGACGCTCTTTCCTGTACATAGTGTAAATAAATTTCCTGTATTTTTAATCAAGAACTGTGTCATCCTTTCGAGAAAATTGGAAGCCGCAGCGGATCCGTTACAATTGGCGCCCAACGTGGGGCTTCTTCTGGACTTTCTTGGAGTAAGTGTGACTTTGGACATTTTTTCATAAAGACTTTTTTTGAATTAGGACTTTATTTTTATGGTGATTACTCGCGCAATGGATGAACAATTAAAACAACTTCTTGACGCAATCACCTCTGTGAAGAGTGATATGGCGGCTAATCCAGAACAATTAAAAAGTGATTTGACTGCAAGTTTTACTGCAAATCAAGAACAATTAAAAAATGAATTAGCGACTAACCAAGAACAGTTAAATAGTGATTTAACTACCAAAATTACTATTAGTCAAGATGAAATGAAAAGTGACTTAACGTCGATGAAAACCATGATGGAGAATCAACTAACCGCCATGGCAGATAAAGTCGATGCTCTGGAAGAAAAATTTGATACTGTGGAAGAGCGCATCGCCAATACAGAAAATAAGTTGGAAGAAGAAGACAAGAAATTTACTTCATTTAATGAAGAAATAATTAAGGACATGGAAAGGAGATTGGCGACCGCGGAAAGCAGCTCTGTACAGTTTGGCGCTCCCACATCGTTGCTCGACCGTCCATTAAACTTGCCACATTCGATTGGAAAACTTCGTGGCAGGTTTACAAAACTCAATTCATGATAGTGGCGGAAGCGAACGGATGGGACTCTGCTACCAAGACCTGCCATCTTGCAGCATCCCCGAGAGGTAACGCAGCGGACATTCTTCAAACCCTTCCGGACAGCCAGTGCCTGGATTTCGCCGCCCTCACATCTGCGTTGGAGCTTCGCTTCGGTGAGAAGTGCCAGAAAGATTTCAGACGACTCCAGTTGAAGTCCCGTTTCCAGAAAACCGGGGAAACCCTGCAAGAGCTTGCGGCGGATGTCGAGAGAATGTCTCATCTTGCTTTTTGCGACTGTCCTGCGGATGTTCGAGACAACCTGGCACTCAACTACTACATCGACGGGTTTCGAGATCCAGAAATCCAGAAAGCTCTACGGATTTTGCGGATGTCAAAGGTCTGAATTCTGCTGTTGTGTATGCGATGAAGTTGAAGGCCGCCCAGCAAGCAACCCGCAAGGATCGCCATTCAATCCGTGGCGTGAAAACTGATGAGCCTGATCCGGTTTCGTCACGTTTTGCTGAACTTGAAAAGCAAATGAAAGGAATTGCAGGAACCCTCAAAAGGATTTCGGCTCCCAAGGACCAAAGTCGACAATCACTTAAGTGCTGGAAATGTGGTGGCGAGGGTCACTTACGAAGAAACTGTGAAGCTCGCCAAAAAACCAGAGGGAAGAGCACCTCTCCCTCTCAGGTGCAGGAAAACTAAGCTATGGCAATCTCGCGGGGCGGAGGTCGCAAAATTGGAATGAGCCCCATCTTAAAGTTTTCCAGATTTCATCGACGAGTGGCGGCAGTGGACTGTTTGTTTACGCATATGTAAACGGGTTTCCCTGCGAACTGATTATTGACACTGGAGCCAATGTTACGATCATTAGAACAGATGTGGCTCGTCAATTTGGACTCAAATTCTATAGACGCCGCCCTGCGTTACCCTCCAAACTGTGACAGGTGACAAGATCGAGATTGAAGGTAAAGTGAACTTAGAAATTGTGTTTGGAAATGCCACTTACCATCATACGGCATTCGTTGCTGCTATCACAGACCCCTTCATTCTCGGATTGGACTTTTTAAAGAAGTATGACTTCAACCTCGACTTCAAGACTAATGAGCTGCTCTCAACGAGAGAAGATATAGCCGTTTTCCCCGCAGACAGTGATGTAAAGTCCGCTCATCAAATAATAGCCCAAACACATTAATCGATTCCCTCAAGGTCAGAATCATTAATACCTGGTTCCATCGAAGAAAGCAATAGTTTTCGATTTGGACTCATTGAATACCCTAACCTAAGAAATAACCTAAAAGGAGTGCTGGTAGCATCTACGCTTGTGGACCTTTCTAAGCATGTAATTCCTGTGAGAGTCGTCAACGTGAGTGAAAGGCCAAGGAATATACGGAAAGGTGAAGTGTTGGCAACTTGTACTTCAATAAACTGCATTATTAGAAGAATCAATACCCCCGAGAATGTGTCTTCTGAGTCCTTGACATGGAAGTTAATTGGGAGTGCGCCATTATCGAAAGATCAAAGAACTGCTGCGGAACAATTGGTGAACGACTTCAAGCATCTGTTTTCATCTACATCAGAGGATGTTGTTCGTACCAATTTAACGCAGCATAGGATTTACACTGGAGAACACCCCCCATTAAACAGCATCCAAGGCGACTACCGTTCGCCAAGAAGGAAGAGGTTGAGAACATCCTGAAAAAGATGAAGGAGAATGATGTAATCGAACCTTCATCCAGTCCTTGGGCCTCTCTCATCGTCTTGGTCCGAAAGAAAGATGGCTCCACCAGATTTCGTGTCGATTACCGACGGCTGAATGAAATCATCAAGAAAGACAGTTACCCTCTTCCACGGATAGACGACACCTTGGACACTCTTTCCGGACACAAGTGGTTTTCGACCCTGGACTTAAAGAGCGGCTACTGGCAGGTTGAGATACACCCTGATGACCGAGAGAAGACAGCGTTTACAACTGGACAAGGCTTATGGCAGTTTAAAGTGATGCCCTTCGGCCTCTGCAATGCACCAGCTACGTTCGAGCGTCTTATGGAGACAGTGTTAAGAGGACTTTCCTACGAATCCTGTCTGGTCTACTCAGACGATATCATCATTGTGGGACGCAGTTTCGAAGAACATCTGGCAAATCTTAGGAAGGTGCTGCAAAAGCTTAAGGAAGCCAATCTGAAGTTAAGCCCGTCCAAATGTAATTTGTTCCGCCGGGAAGTGAACTACCTTGGTCACATCATCTCTTCTGAGGGTGTACAAACCAATCCGGAAAAGGTATCTGCGGTCAAGAGTTGGAGTCGTCCCGAAAACATCCATCAGCTGCGAAGTTTCCTGGGGCTCTGCACGTACTACAGGAAGTTTGTGAAGGTTTTTTCCATCATTGCATAAGCTGACGGAGAGCAAGCAAAAGTTTGAATGGTCCAAAGAATGCGAAGATGCATTTCTACGACTGAAGGAGGCTTTAACATCAACGCCTATTCTCTCATATCCTCAGCCTGGAAAATCCTTCAACCTAGACACTGATGCGAGCCATGAGGGCATCGGAGCTGTTTTATCCCAAGAAATTGATGGCAATGAACACGTCATCGCTTACTGGAGCAAATGCTTATCAAAGTCGGAGCGAAATTACTGCGTCACCAGAAAGGAGTTACTGGCCATAGTGAAAGCAGTAGAACACTTCCATCATTACCTCTACGGCCGAAAATTTCTGCTTTGGACAGATCATGCCTCATTAACTTGGCTTTTGAACTTCAAAAATCCGGAAGGTCAGATAGCCAGGTGGATACAGCGGCTCCAGGAATATGACATGGCGATCAAGCACTGAAAAGGGTTGTCTCACGGTAATGCAGACGCTTTATCAAGGAGACCCTGTCCTGAGAACTGCAATTATTGTTCCCGAATCGAGAAACAGTATGGAACGACTACTAGCCCTACTGCCTATCAGGTGACAGTGACTCCAACATCATCAGAACCTGATCCATGGAGTGACGACCAAGTTCGAAAAGATCAACTTGAAGACCCCGACATAAAACCAATTTTGGAGCTCATGGAGAGTGACAGTCGGCGACCTAGCTGGCAGGACGTTTCCATCTTCAGCCCAGCAACAAAAAGATACTGGGTTTTATGGAATTCGCTCCATTTACGGAACGGCGTGCTACACCGAAAATGGGAATCTGATGACGGCAAAGCATCTAGGTGGCAGTTACTACTTCCCCGATCAAGGATTTCAAATGTTCTGAAAGAAATACATTGTAGTGCGACAGGAGGACATTTTGGTGTGTTGAAAACCCTCGGTAAAGTTCGGGAGCGCTTCTTCTGGAGCAAGGCGAAGGATGACGTAGAGAAGTGGTGCCATTCTTGTGACGCCTGTTCTGCTCGTAAAGGACCGAAGAAAAGAAGCAGAGGGAAGCTACATCTGTACAACGTTGGAGCTCCTTTCGAACGAATTGGGATCGACATCCTGGATCCTCTACCAAGAACTGCTGATGGGAACAAATACATTCTTGTTTCTATCGACTACTTCACCAAATGGCCGGAAGCATATTCCATTCCAGATCAAGAAGCTACCACCGTAGCAGAGACTCTAGTCCAACATTGGATCTCGAGATATGGAACACCTTTGCAGATTCATTCCGATCAAGGGAGGAATTTCATCTCTGCTGTGTTTAAGGGCCTATGTCAAATTTTCGGAATTGAGAAAACTAGGACAACACCACTACACCCACAATCGGACAGCATGGTGGAGAGATTTAACCGCACAACCCTGAATAATCTCTCACTTATGGTCTCCAGAAATCAACATGATTGGGACAAGAAGCTACCTTTGTTCCTGCTGGCCTACCGCAGTGCTGTCCACGAGACTACCGGATATGCCCCATCTCAGATGCTCTTCGGACGAGAGCTTCGGCTACCTTGTGATCTCGTCTTCGGTCGTCCTCCGGATGCGCCTGCATCGCCTGAGGAGTACATCCAGGATCTCCAGGCCCGGTTGGAAGACGTTCATAACTTCGCACGAGAGCGAATCAACATCGCGGCGGAGAAGATGAAGACCCGATACGACACAAGGTCTACTGGACATGAATTCAACGAAGTCGACAAGGTTTGGTTATGGAATCCCATCCGACGGAAAGGTGTTTCACCCAAATTACAGTCGCATTGGGATGGACCCTACAAAGTCTTTAACCGACTGAATGACGTCGTAGTGAGGATCCAAAAATCACCTAATGCAAAACCTAGGGTTGTACGTTATGATCGGTTAGCCCCATACTATGGCCATAGTTCATGAGTATTACGTAAACAACCATGGTTGATAACATAAAAGTTGTAGATAATTTTTTTGCTTTTAATGTTTAGTAATATTTCTTGTTATTATTGTGTTTCCTATGCACTATTGGTTATTATTTAATGTGTGTATTTGTGAACTTGTGATAGAAGTTTGGCACCCTCTTCCGGGGATTGTACTGCCCGGGATGTGCAGTCCTTGGGAAGGGGGCAATGTTACAAATCCTGTTAATAGTAATTATTGTAGTAACGTAACCTGTAAATAGATTCCCGTAATGAATATACAACCCCTATACATATGGCTAAAATATACAACCCCCCTATTTCTTTTTTGTTCATTGATAAAATTTGATAACGGTCTACTATTTTCCAGAAGCGTTTGGAATATTTGAGAGATTTCTTTCGATGTTTATAAAGGCGTCCCGCGTGATAAAAAGTTCAGTTTCGATTAAGAATTTGTACTGAGAGTGTATTAGCTCTGTTTATTGCGAGGCATTTCGCTGTGTTGTTTTCGTATTTGGAAGTAAATACGTGTGTAAACGTTGAGTTTACGGTGTTGAGTGATATTGGTTTAATTGCTGATGATTAATTTAGCAGTTGTTGACGCTCTTTCCTGTACTTAGTGTAAATAAATTTCCTGTATTTTTAATCAAGAACTGTGTCATCCTTTCGAGAAAGTTGGAAGCCGCAGCGGATCCGTTACAATACTTTTTTTTTCTTATTTATTTTTCAGTAAACTTCAAAATCACATTTGTAAAGTTGCATTTCGACTACAATCCCCAAGTGGGTTTGTCCTCGTACTTTTTTTGCCCAACGGGCGACGTAACATTTCAGCTTCTTGTGTCATTTGGCTGTGTACAGAGAGAGTCTAAACTCATGTAAAAAAATAAAAGATGTTAGAAGGGAGGATAAGAAGTAAGAATCATAAGAAACTTATGATCGCAAACATATTGCACATAAGGCCAGAATCTGATGTATACAAAACAGGTTAACAATTAATTACACAACTTTCTACAACATTTCAGTTTTTAAGAAATGTTTCGAAAAATTGTTAAGCGTAATGGCCGTAATAACCGCGCCAAAAAAAGGCGAAACAACCGATGAAAATGTGTCAAAATTGCTCGTTACTGTGGCAGTAAGTTCTCCGTCATTGCGTATATTATAGCTGCAGGCCGCAAATTTCGTCAACCCGTTTGAACTTTTCTTAAAAACTAAAACGTTGTGTAACATCATCTTCGTGTAATAAATTTTTGTCCTGTTTTGTATCCAATAGTTTCAAGTTTTGTGTGCATGTAGAGTGTCAACACTGCGTTTGCAACAATATTTTCCTTAAGATTCTTGCTTCTTACCCTCACCTCTAACACCCTTTAAAGTTTTGCCCCAGAGTTTAGACTCATCCAAAATTCTAACAACATTGTGCCCCAGGAGCCTATCACAAGGATTGTTTCACCTAAACTTTTTTAAAATACTTAGAAATAACTTTTCCGATGCTATTCCATTCTTATTAAAACAATAACTCAATTATTTTTTCTACAAAACCTTTTGATTAACCAGAAATTTACTCTTTTGACACGTCCCCATTCGTTTCTCAAATATACTTAAATTATTTAAACTTTTTATATCAATATTTCACAATTTAAATAATTAAGGTGTATCATTTAACATTCTGTCCCCAGCTTTTCATGTTCTTATCTTGTACTAGGAATGAGTTCAATTATTAAAAAGATTTAAAAAAATCATCTGCTATACTACAACACTGCTTATTATCACCAATTTATTGGATTCCTTTGGTATTTTGTTTAGAGATTCGTCTTCTGTTTTTACTATATTTTTGAAGTTCAAGTATACGTATATAACATTTTTGTTGTCATTCTCCTGGTCAACATTTTGTTTTAAATTAAAGAAAAAAAAGTAGTTCTACTCAAAGTGTATGTAATTAAGTAGTTAGAATAGAAAAATAACATTATTTTCATTAATTAGAATCCTGGGCTTAAGTAACAGGCAAATTACTAGAAAAATATCATTCTTCTGGCGCAAAATATCTTACTCCTGGAGCAAGAAAAATCATTCTCCTAGTATTATTCATAACGCACTACCAATGCATTTAAGGGAATAGGACAATTTATTTCCAAAACATCAGTTAGAAATTAAATTATGATTTTTTTAAAAAATAGGTGAATATTTGTCAAACGATTAATTTAAAATGTAGCAGTAGAGAAAGTTTTTTTATTTAATCTTTTTTTTTTTTTTTTGTTCTTCTCGTTTACACGAATATTTCAAAAGGATATTTGTTCGTTATACATTTTTCAATTTTCTTGTTACTCGAATAGATTAGTGAAGTTGCTTTAAATGTTTGACTTAGATATATTACAGCACAACTTTCAGGGATAAAATTCTTTTCCAAATTAGAGAATACAAAATTACAAACAGAGGAACTAAATGAACATTTTTATTAATTTCGCTGGTTTAGAATTTTAGTATAGCAAACGATTTTCTTTTCTGTTAAAATAACTTCACTATTCGAAATTTAAGATATTCAGAATGAATAATATGAAAAAAATCTATATAAAAGGAGTGGGACTCGGAGAAATGTTCGTTATCAGGGAGTGTTCGTTAAGGGAGGTTTTACACTGATTTCATTTTGTTATGCAATAACATACTTTTTGATTTAGGTTTTAGTTATTTCATTGTTACTTTAATATTAAACTTTTAATAGCCTTTGATGAAACTTACTGCTTGTCACTCTCCTGGTGGGTGAAAATTAGATCCCGCATTTTGAGGGATATAGCATAGTTAAAGAGAGTTCCCTCAATTTTTTTCTGTAATAAGTCCCTAACAAAGAGTAAGTTTTTTTTCCAGATTTTTATAAGAATATTTTTTTTAATTGTGATTAGAAAAAATTAAGTTTTTATAGAATCACTCATATGCTTTTTTGTCCTGTTTTTTTTTATCCACTTGCTCAATTTTTGAGCTACTGTGAACCTTTCTCCTCACTCTCTTTTTGCACTGATGAAGAAGCTATCTAGATTTGTCCTGAAATAAATGTTTGAGAGTTTTAATTTCTCTTCAACTTTTTTACTATACTTTTAGGTATGCTCAGTCATTTATTGGAAAATTTTCTAAGGGATTTATAAAACCTCTACTCGATTTAGAAAGAATATTGAGAAAACTATTTTTTTGGGTGGGTTAAGGCGTTAGTATCGTTACAGGTGAAAAAGACGACTCTATTCTCAATCGGTTTTAAAAGCAATATTGTAAGTTCCCCATTTATTTACAAAACGTATCCCTTTAACTCCTTCAACACTGAACACACTGTGAAAAGACAATGTACACAAAGTGGTAGGTGAAATATGTTGCATAGACGTCATACATTATTCGAAGCTTGAAATAAAATTTAAAAAAATAGAAAAAACAGGACCTTGAAAAATAAAAAAATATATTTAACGAGAGATAACATTTTCAAGGGGGTTGAAACAAAAATTCATATTTCTAAAAACGCTGTCAGATTATATTTTGATTTCAATAAATTATTCAGAAAACACTAGAGAAATATATGCATTATAATTGTAGTATTTTTCTTCATTTAGTATCTAAAAGAGATTTAGTGATCAGTTGTTCATTTCCTTTCGACGATTTGGTGAACTTTTTTTTTTTGGTATATAAAATGCTATTATTTATTCGTAATTAAATTTATTAAAACTTTGTTAATTTAACATTTAAAGGAATATGTACTTGAAGGTTTTTATGTTCAAACATTTTTCACAATGGTAAAGAATCCCTCAAAAATGCATTTAGTACATTACTACACAGGAAATTTTAATGTTTACGCAATTTATCAATAATTTCTTTTTTTTTATTATACTTTCTTCAGTAGTCTTTCTTCTTTCAAAAAAAATGATACTGGTGTCATCTTTTTTAAATAAAGATATTGTCTCTTTCAATCCTTCACATTTAATGATATTTAATGTGATGCTGCTCAAAATATGTATTAACATTTTGATAAGTAAAAATTGCTCTCTCTATTGAGGAATAAATTATATTTTAAAAATTCATTTAGAGAATTGTTGTGAATGCAATGGATGTGTGTGTTTGGGTGTAGGTTTGCGTGGGGTGTGGGATATAGATGCCACATCCGAGCGCAGAATTAAGTTTAGCCTTGAATTAAACTAAACGATTTGTAACCACGCCATAATAATAAACATATGTATGCTAGTGTATTTAAAAGACAGCGTTTGTATCTCGAGTCGATTATTTTATCGCTTCCAGCTTTTATCTCCACCTTAAGAAAATATATTGGGAAATTGTCGTTTCCCCTGAAATAAAACTTGCATTAACATCCATTGCTTAAGTTGAAATAAAACAATGACAAATTATGTTTAAACTTGCAAACATAATTAGAAAATTAATGTAAAAAGCGTTTCATTTTCGCAAAATATTTTTGCTCACTGTAAAAAAAAAAAAAAAAAATAGGTCGTAATAAGTTCCAAAATGTACAACAAAGATTAACTATGATTTGGAAATATCGATCTTTTTTACAACTTATCCATAATTTCTCGTTGCCTATGTTTTACGCGTGCAGATAAAACTACTTAAATGTTTGTGCCATGTATTTTTACACTCCTGAAAAAGATGCTTAACGCTTCATCAATTGTGTAAAAAAACATGCGCAGATAAATATAAAATTAAGCTCTGAATATTATCAAGAATACAAAATTAACCTTAGTGGTTTATTCTGAAGGTTTTCTCCATCACGTTCTTTGCACAGGTTACTATAGCGAGAGCAATCTATTCTCTTGAAGAGATTCTGTAAATTGGATGCAGTATTGCGATAAAATGCCGTGATTCCGATAAAAGTGATTTATATTCTGTACATTTGGTATATAGAGCGCAGTGATTAATGATCTTACTGCACGTTGAAAGAACGTAACCTTGATACTAATGCGATCTATTTTTAGAACAAACTGTAATGCCTGCTGGATTGTTGTCGAATTATATTTTTTTTTTTACTAAATCCATATCGATTATGCAAGAAGATTATATTTAATATGTTTGTTTTTGCGTTTGGAAAAACAAAAAGCCCTTTTAATTTTTTGGTTATGAGGAAATTTCTAGCATATAAGTTTTTTTTTTCCTTTCTTTTTCTTTTTTTCTCTTTTTTTTTAGGTAAGCAAGAAAGCTGGAGTGTAAAATATTATATTTCTCTTTTTCTTGAAACAACTTTTCGAACTTAACGTTTTTTTGTTATGAAATTTAAATTTACCCCATTCAGTGCTTTGTTAAAGAAACGGATGGAATAACAGCTAAAATATCTATTTCGAGAATATTTGGCTTAAAGAATTACTACTTGTAAGCTTATGACAGCTAAGGTGCCATTCCATGGAAAAGAGGACAATTGACATCATGGAAAAAAAATAATGATATCAGCTACAGAGTTTGTTTATTAAAGTTCAAATAATATGCATCTGAGATTATTTTCCCAGTATTTCAGTTTTGAGTGGCAATAGGGATTTAAAGATGGTTGCCGTAAGCTGAAGTCCGTGCAGTTAAAGCACATTTATTTAAAGTGAGCTAATTTTAAATTCAAGCTGACTGTGATAATTTGGTTGTCAGTAGGGATTGCAATATCCAGTGGCGGATCACCGCATAGGCGCATGAGGCGATAGCTGGGGCCTCCAGAAAAGCAGGGGGCCTCGGAGCTGCGAAGTGGCCTATCCTCAAAACCAAAATTTTTTGCTTTGAGGATTTGCCGCTGACAGCCATAATTTTGGGTGGAAAATGCTCAAAACTCAAGAAAATTGATATTTAATAATGAATTTTAGGTGCGGGATGATTGCTTCCAATAGGGCCCCCTGAGGCTTAGGGGGTCCCTGGCTTCAGGTGCCTTTGTTTAGATTTTCCCTGGAGATTGGATTTTCCTCTTTCTTCCCACAATTTCAGCATAAAATAGTGTTTGTAATTGCTCGACAAAATTATTCTGATAAAATGCACTGTTAGTCTTGCTAGCAGGCCCGGATCTGCGTACCCGCAAACCCCGCAGTGCAGGGGGGGGGGGGCACGACCTGAAAGGGCTCAACGTCCCAAGAAATTGAAAAAAAAATAATAAAATAAAAAAAACTAGCACTAAGTTCTTATTAACGGTACGAATGGTACACTGCTGACCTCTGGGAGTGGCCATACAAAGTTTTTGCAGGGGCCCCCAAAATTTATAGATCCGGGCTTGCTTCCTAGAAGAACTTCTTCCGTTCCAAGTAGTTCTTTGACCACTTACTAGTCGGCTTCGTCTGAGTGAGGAGTATGCATCTTGTTTTAAAAAAGCACTATTGATATACACATAATGATATTTGCTTTAATTGGAATAGTCATATAGTTAAGAAGTGTCGAGAGGGGTGAGGCACCCCCCCCCCCCCTTCCCAAACAAATGATAAGCAGTCATCATTTTTGTGTCAGTATTATATCAGTCCTCAAAATATACCAGTCGTCATTTGTGCGATTATGCCCGAGTCGGTGTAATAAGGGGAGCATGCAGTAGGATTTACAACATGGGTGTAAAACTCGACCTTGGAATGGTCACTTTTCTTGACGAACAATTATATTGCCTTTCCTTATCTAGAATGCTGAAGGGAGAAGAGACAGATCTGTGGGGTCCAGATCGAAGTCGTTTTCACACGCCGGGCACAGCTGTGTTTTCTTTCTTTACTTTTGGCTAAGTTTCCCACTTTCAAACCAGTGACCAACCCGTAACAAGATAGTTTTATGACCTATTTAACTAAAATAAGTAATTTGAAAAAGGCGGGAATTTTTTTTTTTTTTTTTTTTTTTTTTTTTTTAAGGAAGAACGAAGAACCTATGTTATTCACTGTTTTGATTCACTCGTGAACGTGCAATTTGCTCTGTGTCTTCTATCAACGACAAGACCATTCCTTTTGAGATAAGTTTAATACGTTTTAATAACTATTTAATTTTTTGAATTATGTTGCAATCTTGGTGTTAAATGATAAACTTTGAAATATAATAGGCTACAATTAAAGTGGTACAAAGGTAATGCTTTTGAAAAAAAAGAATGTACTGTTAATTCTTTTTTAAATTAAATTTCCATTACAGAGAAAAGGACCGTTTGTTAATTCATTACAAATACGCTTTATAAAATTAATATAAAAATTTTAAATACCTCTGCAGCGAAAGCAGTTGATTTTGAGTGTTCTCCTTCTTTCACTGTTGCCATTTGTTTGTAATATATTTTACAATTTCAACTTCATCAAGATTGATTTACTTATTAAAGACAAACGTTTTATATAAGAACTGTAGTTGGGACAAACCTAAACTGATAGCGTCTTAATGCTATAATTAAGATCTTCGTAGCTTTCTTAATGCTGCCCGGTTAGGTTCTCCCTAACTATTGAAGTGTTTCAGTTTTATTTTCAAGAGTGTACATTAACATTTGCCATGCACTAAAGAGCATGTTTCACTGATTCAAAGAAGAAAAAAAATGATGGTAATGATTATAGAAAAAAAAACATAGGCTTTAAGATTTGCTTGAAAACTTCTGAAGAATCAGGGTTTTCAAACATTAAAGAAAATTAAACTATGAATTTTGAATTTAAGAAGTATATAAATATTCCAGGAATAGTAAAAATATGAGAGTAAGAATTTCACGTGGATTCATCATAGTTGCGCGCGCGCGTGAACTCATTATACTTTTCTCCTCATCACCCCATTTCATAGCGTATGCCAGAGGATTACCATCCGGGGGACTCCGAAGGCCGATGAACTCTTTGAATTTCAGAAAATACTCGAGTAAGTGTCCTCGAAAAGACTTTTTCTTTATCATAAAAAAATTAAGTTTTTTAAACTACAGTTAGAAAATATTTAAATGGTAAAGCCCCTGAATATAAAATATTACTGAAGTTTTTAAGACCATAGTTTTGATTTTTTTTTTTTATAGATCTGGGCCTGGCCAAGGACGTGTCTAGAGGGGGTTAGACCCCCCTCCAAATAAACGGTAACCAATCGTCATTTGTCGCAGTATTATATCAGTCTTCAAAATATTCCAGTCGTCATCTGTGCCCGAGTCGGTTTTTTTTTAAGGCAAGCAGGTCTTACTAAATGGGATGTAACTTGACGTAATTCGACTTCTTCGAGTGGTCCCCCTGACATTCATAAGCCAGTTTCAAAGCACATTCTTCTTTTCTATCTTTTCCAGCATGGTTTTGATTGTTGTTTAAATTTTAGTTTAACTTCGCTTTGTTTTCAATCTCGACCCATTTTTTTAATAGTTCACAAAGTAATGGCAACAATGGAGGTCCTACATCAATGCCTGCAACATGTTCAGCGATTGAATTTTTTTAGGTGCAAAAGAAAGTTTTCTTAGGGGGAGTCTGTGGTCACTTGTGGCGAACTTTCTGTAGCTTCTTTTCTAGAAAAATTTTGAACTGCTATTGAAAACCAGAAAATGCTACACAGAAAGTTAGTCTCATCAGGGTTTGCCTATGTATTTCTGTTAATTGAGGAACAAAAACGAGGAAAAATATTAAAGTTTATGAAAAAGTGATAACAATAAACGAAGACGCTGATTACAATATCCGACTTTTTTAACTGTGTTAACATACAAATGTTCCGGGACTTCGTGAGTCTGATAACATTAAGCGAATGATAACATTAACCGTAATCACATTAAGCGGCACCTACTGTATTTAGTAAATTCAATTGGAAAATCTTAATTTAAACAATATTATTTTCAACTAATGCTGAAAATACCGGAATTTTACTGTCGTGATTAGGTTACAATTATAGAACAAAAAGGATGAAATTGGCCGTAAACATTGCGATGTGAAAAACCCAAAAAAACTTAAGTTAAATATTTTTCCTGCTGCAAAAAGATTCAGAGGAATCCGGCAGTGACATGCAAAGCACCCAGGGGAAACACATAGATATATTACGAATAAAAGACTTAGTATGTGGCTCGTGTGAATAAAACAGGGTGAGCAAACCCAGGACAATTTAGAAAATGCATTTTGAAAACAAAAGATTAAAATAATTTACAGGGGCAAGTTTAAACATGGAAAGGGGCTTTGCAATTATTGCCAGGCTTGTTCCTGCATGGAGAAGAAAAAATAAGGGGACACTAAATCAAAGAAAACGAACTCACCCATTTGGCAGAAGTATTCATTTAATCCGGAGAATTTCACTTGTATAAAATACACGTAAATCAGGTTACACACACTCTCAAAAATGGACTTTCAAATTTGACGAAATTTTCTTCGTTTTTGACGAAACCACTTCCAGGGATATGCTCCGAGCGAACATTTCGTCAAATTGAAGAAACTGCTTTTGTTAGTGGTTTGAGGATGCGAATTTCGTCAAATGTAACAAAATATTTCTTCATTCTAGTTTTGTCAAATTAACAATCATTTTCGTAGTTTTGAGAGCATTAGTTTCGTCAAATTAATTTCGTCATATATGAGGACGTTAATTTCGTAAATTTTAAAGAAAATTTATTTCCTTTTTTTTTATCTTGGAGCACATTAGTTTTTTTTTTTTATTTTCAGAATACAGTCGAACCTCGTTAATTCGAACACGCTTAAAATAAATAACTGCTGAAATGAACTTTTTTGCAATCCTTGTCTTATTGTTTATTGAATTTCGGAAAAAGCGAACCACGTTTTTAATCGATTTTAATGGTCCCTTTAAGTTCGTTATAACGAGGTTCGACTGTATTTTATAAGATTCGTGTGCGTGTGATCAAATTGTAACTTCAGAAGCTTACCACCGTAGTTTCCCATTTTGATGCGTATAGTCACTTTCACAGGCCCGTAATTTATGGGGTCAGGGGTTCAATTGACGCCCCCCCCCCCCTCCCGTCTTGATTTTTGAACATTCATGTTTTTACACATGACTGGCCGTCGTTTTACTTGGTTTTCTGTAAAATTTTTATTGAGTGCAGAATCTTTGCCATATTTGGGATAAAATTGAAATAACGGGCCTGCAGCTCCCCCCCCCCCCATCAAAAAAAAAAAAGACAAGTAATTGTTGAAAAAAGAGGCACATAAAATATGTCAAGCAAATTTTTATTTATGTAAAAATGCAAACAAACAACTTCTTAAAAAAGGTAAAACAAATCATTGCAGATTAAACTCCCCATGGTATCTAATTAAACCCTTATAATGGGGGTTTTCTTTCAAAAAATCTAATTTTTGTCGGATATTTTCCAGATTTGGCACAGAGGTTCGTTATTGGAGGCTCAGGAATTCACACAAGGTCGTTTATGTCTCTCTATGGGGGGGGGGGGGAGGAGGACAGACAATCCCGCATTGAGGGTTCTTTGTATTAAAAAAAAGTTTTTGTCCGATCTTTTTTAAATTTGCCACAGAGGTTTTTAGATGCTCAAGAATCACGTAGGGTAGTTATCATTTTTATAAGTAAGGGAGGGGGGGGGGGTCCTTGAAAAAAATCTAGTTTGTGTCGGATTTTTCCAAAATTTGGCACAGAGGTTCTTTGATGCCTGGGGATTCACGCAGGGTAGTTTTCGTCCCTCTTTGGGGGGGGGGCAACCCCTATGGTAGTTTTCCTACAAAAAATCCAGTTTTTGTTGGATCTTTCCGAATTTGGCACAGTTTCGTTATTTGATGCTCAGGAATTCTCA
Source organism: Uloborus diversus (assembly GCF_026930045.1). Taxonomy (NCBI): domain Eukaryota; kingdom Metazoa; phylum Arthropoda; class Arachnida; order Araneae; family Uloboridae; genus Uloborus; species Uloborus diversus. Next base: position 131,060,210 of record NC_072732.1, read on the forward strand.
TAGGGTGGCTTTCGTTCCACTATGGGGGGGGACAACCCCCATACGGGGGGGGGGGTTCTTATGAAAAAACAGTTTATATCATATCTTTTCCAAATTTGGAACAGAGGTCCTCTGATGCTCGGTAATTCACACATTGTAGTTTTCAACCCTCTATGATGGGGGTGGGAGGAGCAACCCCGCATCGGGTGTTCTCCTTATATAAAAAAAAGTTTTTGTCCGATCTTTTCTAAATTTGCCATAGAGGTTCTTCGATGCTCAGAAATTCACGGAGGTTAGCTTTCGTCACTCTATGGGGGGGGGGGGCAACCCCGATAAGGGTTTTCCTCGAAAAAAAATCATTTTTTTCCGGATCTTTCCAAAATTTGGCATAGAGATTCGTTCATTGATGCTCAGAAATTCTCATAAAGCAGTTTTCGCGCCGCTATGGGAGACAACCACAAAATGGGGGGTTTTCTTATAAAAAACCAGTTTTATCACGACTTTTCCAAAATTCTCACAGATTTCCTTTGACGCTCGGGAATCCCCGTTTTCGTCCCGCTATGGAGTGGGAAACCATGTGTGTGTCGGGGGGGGGGGGGTCTTCAAAGAACCCAGTTTTTGTCTAATCTGTTCCAAATTTGGTACATTTGTCTTTTGATGCTTGGGAATTCCCATATTGTAGTTTTCGTCCCGCTACGTGTGCCAAACCCCACGGGAGTTTTCCTTATAAAAATCCAGTTTTCGTCGAATCTTTTCCAGATTCGGCCCAGATGTCTTTGATGCTGGAAATCCACATAGGATAGTTTATCATGGGATAGATTCATATGAGGTACTACCCCATGTGATTAAAGGACCTATGTGCCAAATTAGAAAAAGATCTGACAAAAGCCTGGATTTTTGTACGGAAAACTCCCCTAATGAGGGAGGGGGGGTGCCCCTAAAGCGGGAAGAATATTTCAAACTGTTTGGACTACATCGCGATGCATCGCTACATCGCGATGTAAGGATGGCGATGCATCACGATGTAGAAATTCCTACATCGCCCTGTCCTACTGGAAATATAAAAGTGCTACTTCCTCACTTCCTCAGCAGACATTGGGTTCTGAAAAATAAATCATGTGCCACTTTTATGCACAGTTACATCGATATATGCTCGGGAGAAATTTGCTGGGGATTTTCTTCTTCATTGCATTGCATGAAAAAATTCCAGAAAAAAAAAAAAGATTTTTATCCAACTTATACCACAAATTTCAAAGAAAAAGTACAATAAAACGGACAACTTTAAGTTAGTATATCTTTGTTATAAAATTAGATACAGAAAGTAAAATTAGATTATCTTAAGAAAAAGCTTACCTTTTTCTTTTTCCAATCAATTATTTGTTTTATTAATTTTGCTTGTATGTAGAATGTTTATTTGGCCAAATTTATGTTTAATACAGGAACTTTATTATTGCATGCATTTCATACTTTGAAAACAATTCTCTGCCAAAATTGCAAAAGGTATTTGAAAATATGAATCTTAAAAAAATGCAGATGTGAAATAAATCTTTTGGTAAAATTAATTTAGTGTAATGCTTGTTAAATAATTATAAAATATACCTTTGCTTTTTACCTCTAAGTTTTTATTATTATTTCCAAACATGTGTAACATGAAATCAATGTATAATATACGAAAACACTCTGAATATTGTTATAATTATGGAAAAAATCTTCGTCTGTCTTGGTTCTGATTATCTCCATGGTGTTGGATCCATCCTAAAGAGTTTTAAAAAGAAAATATATGTATAATAAGTAAATCGTGTAAGTTCATGGGTGTGTGCCTTCATGCACATTGATCTTTTTTCTATTTCGAGGCAAGTTTTACGATTAAATGCAGCAGCTTATTTCTGAAATAAAGCATTTTTCCACAATTTCTTTCAAAATTGTTCCCCTTTAGTTAAAAAGCTACGATTCTCTTGTGACTTTAAGGAGCGTCTGATTTCATTTTCATATTTTTCAAAATATGATTATTTCGACTGTGACAGCTATTTTTCCAAGCAGATTGCAAGAGTGAGTTATTTTTACAGCGGATGGGCAGAATTTTTATTTAGGCAGACAGACAATGATTTCTCTCAGTTGGTATCTGAAATTAATTTTTGAATAGCGTTCTGGAATTGAGAGTTTCTTCAATTTATCGACAATCAGCATTACTTAGCCATTAAACTAGTTAATTCCTTTGCATATCAAGTCGTAAATTTTCATTTTTTTTTCGAGCTATAAAAAAAAATCAAGGGTGCGACAATTGTTGATCTGTGATTTTTTTTTTTTTTTTTTATTTATTTTTTATTTCAGCCGACATCCAAAATACAGTTTTCTTCCGACTTTCGTTTTCAGATTTGCAGTTTTCTTAACGAATGTTTTCTGAAGTACTCCCTCCACCTATGTCGCAGTGCTTGGCTCTGCTGAGCTCCCCTCTCCCTCATTTCATTCACTCCCCCACCACAAATTAGTTCTATTAAGATACTAACAAATTAAGTAGTACTGAAACTGATGATTACGATTTTTTTTTTTACTTTTTTCAGAAATTTTATTGTGTTATGTTATCAATAAGTAACATTTACTTACCGAGCCTTACCTCCTTAAACCACTACCAAATTAGAGTCAAAAACCAAGGGCTCCAACACTCGATTGATTGATAGTGTTGATTAATCTCGAAATCTTTAAAAAATATTCAAACAAAATCATAAAAGCGTCAGAATTAATCACTGGTACAAAAATATTCAAACGTCGCTCTACTAGTTTGAGACGGAGGGAGTATTACCAAGGAAGTATTACCTTTTCCCCAAGCATATTATATTTCTAAAATATGTAATTTTCACGCAGTAAATAAAAAACACGCCAAGGGGAGAAGAGTTGCCAAAAACAGGGGAAACCCAATAACATAGTGCTTTTCTTCGTTTGTGTCTTGAGAACTAATTGACAAATATCGATGGATTTTCTTTTTTATTATTATCCTTTCAATTTTTCAATTGAAGTATAGCTGTTCGGTTAAAATTTCAGATATTTTACTTTGCATCCAGCAAAAATCACAACTGTAATTTACATTTGGATTGATTGGTAGTTCATCTATAAAATGCTTCTTAGTCTGGTTTCATGTAGACCCGGATTTCTCATTTTTTGCTGACAATACCTTGAAACGTGAAATATGGCAATAAAATTAATGCTGCATTAATCTTAGCCGTAGAAACTATGTATAATAGAAAAACTCATAATTATCAAAAATCATGTAACACAAATTGACATAGAAAAACTTATAAATTTAGTGTATTAAGTGTGGAAATAAACAACAAAAAATGATTATCATTATTATTTTCAAAACATGCTACTATATATGTATTTTTTTTTAAATCGAGGTTAAACATTAAAACTCTATTTTCACTAATTTATTTAATTTGCGGAAAAATTGAAAAAAATATCGAAAATATTCTGCTGAAATATCAAGCACTAAGATAGAGTCCTTTACGGAAATTAATATCTTCTCTAACTTAAAATGATTTGTATTAAATTGATATTTACTTTACTTTATGTTTCATGCAAGTAAAAAAAAAAAAAAAGGCTCCACAATTAATGAACTTAAGCACTTATTGTTCAAGAAACATCTGCCGTAGGGAAAGAGATTATATAAACAACATGGGGTAAGCATTTATAAGTCCTGTCTACGAGCATTAAAAAAAAGGGTATCATTTCGGATCCAAAAGCTGATATAAGCGATTTGCATTTATTTTTTATTGCATCAAGCGCTTTTTTTCCTCGAGTTTCATCAGTTTTATTCAAAGATTGCTAAACAATTATTTCAAAATATTTTCTACGAACACTTTTGTGTTATAAAGTTCTTGATACTTTTTGATTATTAATTTCTTCAAAATCATGTTTTATTTTGCTATTAAAATATTTCATGTAGTTATGTAATATTGTTTACCCATTCCAAAATATTAATTTTTACTAACGGGTAGAGCAATATTTCATTGGAAATGATAAGTGTACGAACACTTTTGGGAGCAACTGTATAAATTATAACATTGAATAAAACACTACATGTAGAGTGGCAGAAGAAAAAATATCAATACTTATTGGGGAATGGGTACATATTTGTTTAAGAAAATAAAAATGCACAGTGAAAAAAATTTGAACTATTAAACTAAAAAATACACTTTGTTTTACAGAATTATTTTTGTAAAATTCATGGAGAAGAATGAAAACACATAACCATGCAACATATTCAACGTTGAAATTAAAAGTTTCAAAGTTCTCTGCCTTTTATAAAAGCGCTATATTTATCATCTGCGTTAGTTTAGCTACGGTGGAATTTTTTTGTAAGTTTAAATTTGTACAAATTCTGTGGTCATGTTTGACATTTTTTTAACGAAATAAAGGAAGTACGTTTTGGGGAAAATAATGTCAATAAACCAACATTTCCTTTGCAAATAAAAAAACAAAGCTAGTTAAGCCTAACGTGGAGGTGACTCAAAGTTAGTTCAAAAAAACACACAGAGTTCTAAACCTAATCGAACGGTTCGTTTTCAATTTTAATGTGTTTTAAACACAACTATAAACACAACACTAAACAAAAATGTAACAAAAATAAAAGAAAAAGCACATTGCACATACAAATTGTAATAAATATTAACCTTTTTTTATGAATCCTTTAGGATTATTTAACGAGCAAGTACAAGACTGAAACGAAAACTCCCAGAATGCACTGCAATATGACGAAATCGGGACAAAATAATTTCGTCAAAAAGTTGAGATTTCTGGTTTTGTCAAATATCACGTGATTTGGTGACGAAAGGATCGTCGAAAATAACGAAATAGTGCTCGAGGATTGCCAAATCGTCAAAATTGAGCGTTTCATTTTTGACAGTGCAAGGCTAAAAAAGGTCAGTTCCAAAAGGGGGTGGCGTACAGGCTTGCATCACAATCCATCAAAGCGAAGGTGCAGGCGTCTTGGAAAAAAGGTCGAAAGCAGTTCATTTGACGCGCAACGGAAAAACATCTTCGGAAGCTTGGCACAACACATCGGCGGCTATGCCTTCCTGCGGAGACGACGAAATTTTAGCGGCGTACTTCAGCGTTCACTCATCCAACTTCGTTAGGAGGCCCGAACCGAGCAAGAGCCGTGGGAGTTGAAGAAACATTTTTTACCGGTGACAGGAAAAAACGTCCCCAGCAAAACGTCCCCGGAAATAACGTCCCCGGATGAAACATCCCCGGAAAAAACTTCCCCTAGGAAAAATTGTCCCTTAGGAAAAAACGTCCCTGATGAAAATGCGTCCCGTATAAACAAAATTAAGATGCAAAGTGTTTTATTATTTCCACTGACGACTTGCCTTTTGTTCAGTATTTGTTTGAACACTCTGTTTTATAGTAATTAAATAGCATCAATGTGCGAGAATTAATGGCATGTAAACAATCATTACAGTGTACCATCAAAACGAAAACGAATGTTTCCGACATGGATTGCAAAAAGTAATCTATACCACGAGTATTCAAGCAAATAGGACAATTATATATTAATTACATTTAAAAACTAGGAGTTTTTGATGTTCAGGACTCAACCTTGTAATATATATATATATATTTTAATATCTGGTTAACAAATTTTACTGGTGGCTATTTGAGACTATATTAGAAAGGTATTTTTTGTTTATTAAAGTTAAATAAAGTCGCTAAAACATTGGTGGAACAAATTCTGTCTTGGCCATGTGATAAAAAGTCAGAAACCACGAAATTCCAAGTTCGTGTAATTCGGGTTGGCCTATGTCGGTGTATTTCTGTATTACACAGTTTGAAAACTTTTACAGGAGAAAAAAAGCATCGATTTCATTTTTAACCCCCGACACACAAAGGAAGGGGGTTATAAGTTTGACGTGTCTGTGTGTTTATGTATCTGTCTGTGGCACTCTAGCGCCTAAACGGATAAACCTTTTTTGAAAAAAAAAAAGACCTGTGACCCACTTTCCCCACTCAACTCTAATTTGAATTCTGGAGCTTTGAATTCAAATTATGTTTTTCGCAATCACGAGTTGCGACAAGACCCTACTCATTGGAGTTATTGTTTGTAGAAACGGCTCCCCACTTCCCCCAAGCATATCCCTCCTCTTGGGTGGTTACGTGTGTGTAGTTGAGTGTATGCGTAGGCTTGCGTATACACGTAGGCGTGTGTTATGTGTGCAAAGGCGCGCGCGTGTGTGAGTGTGTATGTGTATGAGCATGCGTGTGTAGGACACACACACATGGACGTCACTGCCCAATAGAAGTGGATTCTGGGGGACAGTGCTCAGGACTAGAGGAGCCGCGCGGCCGCCGGTGGGCGGTGGTGCTGCAGAGGCCGCTGTCCAAGCTGAGAAAGAACCGGACCTCAAGGACGGTCAAGTGAGAACAATAAGCAATCGTGATTGCTCAAAAAAAGCAAAAATTAATTTGAGTTTTGACATCTGGAATTCAAATTATATTTTTCGCAAACACGATTGTGTGTGTGTATGCAGGCGTGTGTGTTTGTGTCTGTGTGCAAGTAGTATGTGGGTAGTTGTGTGTATGAGTGTTTGTGATAGGGGAGGAGGGAATGTGTATGTGTGTGTAGACATATGTGTTTGTGTCTGTGTGCAGGCATGAGTGTGTGGGTAGTTGTATGTAGGTGTGTATGTGTAGGTGTCTGTATGTATGTGTGTGTGTGTATGCGTTTGTGTATGAGGTTAGGTGTATGTATTTGTGTGTGCTCGCGCGCGCGTGTGTGTGTGTGGTTGTGTATGTATGCGCGTGTGTCTAGCATATGGATGCAACCTGGAGACGGTTTTCGCTAGAGGAGCAGCATCGTGAGGAGCCGGTCGACGGTGATGGTGCAGAGGGTACTGGCGGGAAAATAAAATGATAGCACATCAAAACAGTTAAATGAAAGCAATAAGCAATCGTGATTGCTCAAAAAACTGTTCGAAAGGAGAGTTGATCGAGAGTGTTCTTAGCTAGGTTCCGTCTTTGGATGACATAATTAACGACGATTTTAATTAAAAACCTCTAAAAGGTTTTTCGTGATTTCTGCAGGGAAAACATATTTAAACATTTTATCATCATTCCAAAATAAAGAGATTTTTTTTTCGCGTCTGATAGAATGTGTTTGGAACTTCCATGTTACATAGAATTCGACCTACAACATTTTTAAAGCAGATTTTAATAACGGCTAAGCCTTTATTCACGCGATTGATCACCGAATTCATTGTTGGCCGACAAGGAAATTAAACGCAATGATTTAAAATTTTTATCTGTTGCCAGTTTCTATTTGTTAGCAAATAAAATAATTGAAATTGATTTTTAATAGTATAAAACTTTTATAAAAGGACTTTCAATTTTCCCTCTTAATTCTACAATTCCGACTGAGTCGGAGCTTTTTTTTTTTTTTTTAAATTTTTAATTTTATATGGCTTGTCTCTGTAGTGATGTTGTTTGCAGTTAATCTTTTATGAAAGTGCATTATTTATATATGTTTTCTAAAAAGTTGTATTTAAGTTTATGTTATCAATAGCTAATTGTACTAATGAGACTTTTTTGCAAACTCAATAAATTTGATTTTGTATGACTCGTGTTTACCACAAATGCATAGTAAGTTGAAAAATCAATAACTAAGTAAAATAATTTTGAAAATGTGGAAATATATGTTAAAAATCACATTAGCTATCTTTCTTTGATTTCTACAATAATTATTTGTTACAAACATTATTACGTATGAATAGGCTTGCCAGATGGCCCGGTTTGCTCTGGACAGTCCCGGTCAGTTGATTTCACATCCCGGTAAAATTTGATTACAGATGACCAAAGGAGTCTAAACGCAAGCATTTTATTAATATTACATTTTACTTAAATGTCTAGTAATTTTTCTTATTACAGCCGTTTGTTTCGCTATGAGGTTTATGATTATTTTTGTTAAATAATTAGTTCAATCAGTTTAATAAAGAAAAATACATTTTTATTCACTATTTTTTTTTATTTTCTAGCAGTAGTTTTAACCTCTGAGAAATTAAATGCATTTTGAAAACGTTTATTTAAGTCTTAGGAAGTTAGTTTTAGTTTTGGCGACTATTTCCTGCAATTTAAAAGATCATTCTTTTTTCCTTTTAAACTAAAAACAATATTGAAATTGTAAAATTTCTGAAGCTGTCAAAAATGCATGATTTTCCGAATATTTCAAATACCCCGTTCATGATGACAATTCAATTATTTTGCTTTGATGCTATTTAGTAAATTTCAAACACAAAACTCATTTTGAAAATCTAATTTAACTCTATCACACTGAAAAAATAAAGTAAAGTGAGAAAAAAAATTGATTGTTAGTTTACAACAGTGGTATTTTTCTAAATAGGTTATCTAAAATAGATTACACCGTGCAGTTTTCGTAGGTTCGTAGGCACTTTTAAATGTAGAAATTTCTTGAGCATAGGAATCCCTATCGTGCAAAACATTTCTACCTTTATTTGATTTTGCAAACGTCAAACGCATTTCGCATTTCCACAAATATTTTCCACTGCAAGACGAGGTATAATACAGCAATGAACGTCTGTCGTCAAATGCAACGAAGAGCCCTCTCACTAGTCTTCTTTTGGCAGGAAAAATATAGTTTTCAGAAAAGCGCATGAGCACTTAACGTCAGCTTCTTATTTTCCTCTGCACAGTTTCTATAGCAGGGATGCGCCAAAGCATTAAAATATTAAAACCTTATATTCACTTTTAGCGATAAGAGAAAACAGAGAAAAAAATCTCCCGTAGAAAAATTCAAAATTCGGTTTTTAACTAAATGCGCCAAGAAAACTACACATGAAATTAAAAATATTTTAGTGACGCCATCTATTAGCTAGCTGGTTAACTACAGCCGTTCTATTGTATGGAGTTGGAGCAATTCATAAAGGCAATGATGTATGTCTCTTGTTAACTAGTTACTTAATAGATGGCGCCACTAAAACCCTTTCTTAATTCAATGTATTCAACCAAAATGCTGCTAAAGTTTTAATAAATTGCATAAAATGATAAAAATCTTACATAGCATCTCAATTTTGTTTATACTGGACGTTTTTTCATGGGGGGCGTTTTTCCCAAGGGACTTTTTTCATAGGGGACGTTACTTCCAGGGACTTTTCTTCCGGGGACGTTATTTCCGGGGACGTTTTGCTGGGGACGTTTTTTCCTAGAACCTTTTTTACCGATGCTAGTCGACATCGTCCGAAGTCCTTTTCGGGGGTCGGTGACTCCCGTCGCCCGCAGAAGAAAAGATGGAGATAACTCACTGCTGAAAAACTCTCAGAAGACTTTTTTTTTCCAGTCCGAAGAGTCCGGGCTTTTATAACCTCTCAAAAATCTAAAGATGCTGTTGCCACTTTCATCGTTGCTCAAGCATAAAACAATTAATTTAATCCAAATGTGGGGAAGAAGTGGCATTCGAATGTAGGTCAATCGCCGAAAGCACTTCCTGTTTACAGCGAGTTCCCAGTCAAGGTTGGCCAAGGTCGCATTCCAACCTGCTAAAACCCGGCAAAAAAGCAACAGTTATATTGAAACAGACATGAAAAAGTAACAAACTCAATGGATTTTCCAATTCAATCTTCTTAAAATCTGGTTATTTGTCATTTAATACATGACTTTTTATGCATATAATATAAAAGCATGATTAATATATTTTCAATAATGAAGGGTATTTTCTTTTTAAAAAGAAAAGGTATAGGAATGAATTAATTATAATAAAACATGTCGCAACATTTTAATAAATCATAAAACATGTTGTGACATTTACCTTAACAGATACCGGTATTACTATATTGTAAATTTGCTCAAAATACCGGTACTCGATATACCGGTATATTTCAAGTATTTTATTACAGTACAAATTATGTTATAACATATGAAGGTTATAGTAAATGCATGTCCCACACGTGACAGAACAATATTAAGTTTTAAATTTGTTTCTAAACTAAGAATTAAAAGTTTTAGTGATAACAGTGGATAAGTAATCTTAATATATGTAAATATTTCAGTTTTTTTAAAAAAAATCCATTGAGTTATTAGTGCTACGACAATCAACGTTGTTCCACAAGTGACGTCGCGCTAAGTAATTTTCGAACAAAAGTATATCTAGATGAAACACACATGGGTGCTTTTTTTTATTTTTATTTGTAATATTTTGTTTAGTTAAATAAAGTTTTTTTATAGTTACGAAAATGTAGAAAAGCCTCTAAAAAAACATTTTTTAATTATTATGACTGAACCAACTGTTTTTTTTAACATTTACTTTTTATGATAGATTTTGTTTTAATGTTGTCCTCCTTTTCGTATTCATACATAATTTTGGTTTTAGAATATAAAAACGCCATCAATAAAATCTAGTAGATAGTCCAGCTGAATAGTCCACGTTTTGGGTGCTTTACCCAATTTACGTCACTAAAACGACAGACTGTTACCATTGATTTCCAAAATTTTGCTCTTTCATAAATTTTCAAAACATAATGCTTCCTTTAAACAAAACGTGCTGAAATGGGATTTTGTTTGTGTCTGACATTATCTGCGGTCAAGAATTTTTGCGTTTTCGAATAGTTATGTGCGTCAATTCTTTTATCCTTTTCAGAAAACTCTGTTTCCTGTCCATTGTTGAGCTTTGCTGACGATAGAGCAACGCATTTCGTGCATGCTGTCTTGTACGCTGACTCAATCTTATTTTCATGCCCCAAATAAATAGCTGCTTCTCTCACCGACCAGTTATAACATCGCATTCCAAAAGTCACGACTTTTAAAAACTCTGACAGGTCAGTCAGACCTTTTTTTTTACAAACTTAAGCAACACTCATGACTAATGTTGAATGAACGATTCTTCACCTTCATAAACCCACTAAGAGGCACACTTATGTGCAAATTAAAACACATTTTCTGCTTCTTTTAAATAAAATTGCATAGGTGTTCGTACTGTTTTGTCACCGTATTGTTTTGTATATTGTTCAGATAAGGTGAATTGTTTACAAAGGTAAATTTCCCAAGAGTGACTGAAAAAAATTAATAAAACGAGCTTGTATCAAGCAAGTAAATTCCCCACATTAGACTTGATAAAGGTGTGGGGTTTTAGTAAAAGATAATGAAACTGAGGCGTGAAAAAAAACATACCTGAGATCAAAATAGTGAACCGAAAATTACAGATTTATTAAAAAATAGAAATAGTGGCAGTACATTGCTATTGGTTCAATAAAAAGATGGTTATTGCAAATGATAGAATTAACCTTAAATTAATGGCCATGTAATGAAAACTAGATTTAAAAAATATTAACTTATTATAGGGCTGATCAGCAAACACACGTGGTATGGAATTACAAAGATAAATCAAAAAATATATTAAATACGAACAATTTTGACACAAATGCATTCCCGTGAAGTTAATACATAATTAAATACATAATTATGAGATATACGACCTGTACGTGGAGTCCTGTGCAGAAGATGGCTTCATTGCCATTTTTTTAGATGATTCCACAAACACTAATTTGAAGTCGCCCCGCACACGACTCAAATTAAGAAATATTAAAGAAATCGCAAATCACAATCGCTTCTTCATTATTGTAGACTCTGAATCTGAATAGAGCAATCACATGATGCCATAGATGGCGATGATGTAGTTGGATTTCACACTTGGCAAAAGTCTTTGCCGGTGGGTCTTGAATTGGTCATTTGAAGATATGTTTGCAAAATTAGTCCATCTTTTTTCTGGAATCTCCTTCTGGCGGGCTCAGAGTGAGATAGGTGCACAAATCCTTAAAAGGAGGGAGCAAACAGCAAAAGGGCACAATCTTTTCTCCACCAGATCATCCTTTATCCAAAGCAGGCCGTCAACAGGAACAAAAAATGGAGAGCTTCTCCAGCACACGACCAAGCCGACTCCCCGGACACAAGCAAGTCCGGGGGTCACCCCTCAAAACTTTTCTTGTTACATTTTCAACTACAAGCTTGATACAGAAAATCCAAACTGCCGCCACATGGGAGAGAACGCTAAAAAAACTCACCGTTAACTGAACGGGTTGCAGTTACACGGAGATAGCAGAAGACGGGAGATGAAAAAGAGCGATCTTCACCCGGAGTTGATTTCACCTGGAGGGTGAAAGTGAGTAGAAGCGGGTGTGACGAAACAGGGTTGTCACAAGACTTAATCATGTTGTTAAGCTTAAAAACCAATCCAGGGTTATTTGAGTTTTGTTTTAAAAAATACAAACTACCCTTTATAACATTTACAAAAATTTAAATCACGTTTAAATGGATACGATGTAGTTAATTTGCATGCAGAGCGCGTGCATATATTCACAATGTATAATTACAACGCGAACATTACTTCATTTCTTTACTTAAATTATCCATTCAATAAACGTAGGTCCGTGAACTTCAATTTAACAACATCAAACAAACAACTATTCCGCGTATCAAGCATTTTTGACTCTTTAAAATGCATGATTGGCGTTAACCACAACTTTTGTCATTTGGGTCACGTTTCAACTTATGCAAACGTTATTACTTTTTGAGAGAACCACTAAAGAGAAAACCGTGAATAAAATCAGTCGTCTTCCTTTGTTCAGCGGAACACATCTTTGATGGAATTAGGGTATCCAAACAGAAAGAATGAACAGAATGCTATCGAAGTGTATCAGTTTCTAAGGAACGTAAGTAGTCCGTCTAAAGAAATATTCTTTCGGCTATAGTAGGCATTAACCTTTTACGTGTTTAGCTTATCCGATAAATAGAGTTATTTGGATAGATTTTTCGAGATTTTTGTGTGTGCTTGTATTTTGGGCAGATAAATGTTTCCTGCATAAGCATAACGTTTTATTTATGTCACAAAATGTTACATTTCGGTAAGTAGAAATATTTTGAAGTTGTTTTTTTCTATGTTTCAGTTTCTGTTTGTGCCATCATGTAGAAAATGTATTTAACATTTCAAACATTACTAGCTTTTAGAAGTTAAAGCATAAAGAAATAAAATATATGCACAGAGTTAAGAATTTTTCAGCAAGCCGAATAAAATTGCAAATAATAAGAGAAAAAATATTTTAAAATATTGAGTGATTATAATAATGCCAAATGAAGTAAAAAGATCTTGCTGATATTTTCCCAATTGCGTTTTAGACATATAATGTATTTGTTGACCTTTTGCGTGTGTGTGTTTACTAAATATTTTAGTATCGAAGACTTTGGTCCTTCAAATGCAGGAAACATTTTTAAAATGTTTGTTAAATGCATCTTACAATAAAACGAGCTGATGTGTGCATCACATGACTTCCTTTTACTAAAATGTAATATCATTTTCTCATTATTGGCAGTTTTAATGTGATTCAATTGTTTACTCTCTAAATTTCACCAACAGTGGCCAAATTGAAAACATATTTTAAAAAAAATAAAAAATAGATAAATAAATAAAAATTTCAGAACAAAAAAAAAAAAAATAATAATAATAATAAAAAATCGCCAACTTTTTCGCCGAGTTGGCTACAAAACTGGGCGACCAAAAGATTGGCGATATATCGCCAAGTGTCCACCAAACTATTACACCACTTGAGTTTACATCGGAATTAACACTGATTTCCCCCCAAAAAGGGGCAAAAGACCCCCTTTGAAACATCCGAATGTAACCGAAAAGGACGGTGCACAAATAGATGCCCCTAGAAGTTCACACACCATATTTCAACTTTCTAGGACATTCCGTTCTTGAGTTATGCGACATACATACGCACATACACACGTATGCACGTACGCACATACGCACATACAGACGTCACGAGAAAACTTGTTGTTTTTTATTCGGGAATCGTTAAAATGGTTATTTCATGTGTCTATACGTTCTTAGGCACTTATCCACGTGTGGTCGAGTCGGGAAAAAAAAAAAAACCTCAACATTCAATCGGGGGTGAGCAAAATAAAAATTAAGGTCGATTTTTGAGTTAAAATTTTTTTGCGAATACCATACTTCCTTTTTTGTAAAAGGAAGTGAACATGAATTATAGTTTTTTAGTAACTGTTTATATTTTTTAACGATTATAGTTTTACCTAAAAATATGAAACCGTTTTAATTTAATTGCTGAAGGTTAACTCGACTTCGGACAAATGTATTTACCTTGAACTGTCATCTCTGGATAAATATAACCTTGCATCATGCTTTCAGGTATGTGAACGTTTCTGATTTTTCCTGAAACAGTATAAGCAACAAGCGGCACAGGCAATACACTAGAAGGTTTTTGCTCTGCATTAAAGTCCCAGAAAGAGCATGAATGCTATTTATTAATCAGTCTGTCGCTTCATTTGATTATGTCCTTTGGTTTGACCTTTACTTTAAGCTAAAGGTTTCATTTATGGGAACTTTGTACTTGATTTACTCAGTCAAATATTATAAGAACGCAAAATCTTCATTCGTCGGGTGAAACACAAAAACTGTATTTGAAATGCGAAAAAAAAAACGATTTATGTACAAATTAGAATGCGAGCATTTGTTGAGATCAATCTTTCAATTGATCCAGCACACTGGGCATTATATCAGAATGTTAGTTGAAAAAGGAAAAAAGTACATAATAACAATAATAGTTTTGGCAATTAGCTTCAAGTCGTTGTTTATTCTACATTATTAGGTTATTACGTAATAGTGTAAATATCAAGTGATAAGTAAGTCTCAATTGATGAGAGATGGGGTAATTTTTAAAGACATTTTTTAAAAAAATAATATATTATCTAGTTTAACCTACATTTAAGAAAAGTCAATAACTGAAAGTTTTATTCCGAAAGTATAACGATTGATGTGGATACAAAATTTCAAGTGTAGTGGAGTGGAGAAAAGAATAAATCTTCCAAAAAGTCAAAATATTAAACAAAATTGTTCTAAGGTATACATTTTGGATCTCTTAAGATAGATAATAATCAACAAATTACTTACATTTTAGCAATGATTTGATATTTTTTCACGCTCTAGTTCACTGCAAAATTGTTCATGGTCAGTTAAATTTTAATTCGAGTACCAAATTTCTCAAGCGGTAATTTTTATTCAATATGGTCAGTTCCTAATACTTGATAATACGTTTTAAACAACTTTCGATGATATCTCATATCAGGCAACTCTGCTCCATATGGTAAAATATATGTTTTTTTAAATGGTTATAATTTAAAGTGCGATACCTTTAAGTTAAAGTTGCACTTTTAGGCCATTTAGGTCCCAAACTCATTCGCTTCTTGGCCTAGCCAATTCAGGGTCCAATATTGCAATGACCAGTTTAACTCCCCTCATATATTTACAGACAGGACGAAAACAGACAGGACGAAAATAGCTACTCAACGAAAGAAAATAAAATAATTTTCACCTTCCAAAATATAAATTCAAAATTTAAAAATCATATTTAAATCACATAATTCACTAAGGCTTCTCGAAGCATTTCATTTTAAACTTGATTTTGTAATTTTGCTGTAAAAAAATCTTATAAGAAATAACATAGATATTTTGCTTAACTTTGAGGAACTTGAAATTTTACACTTTTTTTTAAAGAAACTTTCAAAAAATTCATTGCTCGTTTTTATTGCGGTTATAATAAATCTTTTTCTTTTCTTAAAAAAATAAATAAATAAATAAATAAAACTGCTCTTTTGCATAACTTTTTACAGGAGCTAACTATTTACCCTTCTTTTCTGCTCAATAATAACGAAATAACATAACAAGTCTTAAAAGTGTTCAACGACAGTTTATTCCTATCACGTTCGACATTTTGAAAATTGAATTACGTTTAAGAACAACCCGCTGGGTACAGTAGAAGCACTCAATAGACCAGCGTCGCTGAACTCAGGAGACTAGTGATTTCCTTAGCTGTCGCATAAATCAATTTGTTGAAAGAACGGAAGGAGCATTACTAGCAACTTTTGTGATCTCGAATTGTTATAAAATTTCCTGCATGGTTCGCGGTCCTGTTTTATGTTTACCAAGGAAATATATAAGGGAGAATAAAACGATTGCAACAAACAAAAGTAGTTTTGCACTATAGACGCCAATAAAGCTGTCTAAGCGTTTATGTATTTTATTTCATTAAAACACACTTTGCTAAATCAAGCATTTTTTTTTTCTGAAAGAAGAAAATTTGTAACTGAAAGAAATTTAAAGCAACAAGAAATTTCCAGCTCTGGACCAGGTTAATCCTTGTTTAAAACACTTGTTATAAAACGAAAAGAACATGCATTGTTTTGAATATTTTAAGTGCTAATCATTGCTTTAAAATTTTGCAAACAGTGCATTTTGGGAACGAGATGCAGATAGTTAATAACATCTTTTTTTATTTTCCTCCACGGACATTGGAACTCACAGACAAAAGCAGATACATGGGAAGGATCATGGAGTCCATCCCTCCCTCCCCCACACCGTCAGTAATATTACCCATCCTCATTTTGCTCAAATAGTTTTTGAAAAAAATGTAAACGACTTCAATAACCATTTCAATTCATTAATTGTTGTTAAAAATAAATATTGGAAATACTGCTTCCTTTCATTGCTGATGAAATTGTTCCGTGAAGTTTACGACCTAATCGGTGCCTTACTTCCTGTCGATTTGATGCTTTTACTGACACCCAAGCAGTTTCAGAATTTGTTTCTTATCCTCTAACATATATTCTTTGACATGCTCCCTCTCCCTAATATAGTATTTGCCTCTAATCATAGCCATACTACATCAGGTTTAACAGAGGTTCTAAATGTTTTGAAAATGCGAAGTTTACACTTGTATACTTCAGTATACAAGTTCTTGTATACTTCGTATTACAGTGTAAATTTCGTATGTTTACAAGTGTATAGATACACTTCCCTGTTTAAAAAGAAATGTGTAACATTACTCTGTAAAATCAGTGGCAGCTAGCTGCTTCCATAGCAATCGAGTATTTTAACTGATAAAACTTGTGTAACGTTACACATCGCTCATAAAGTTACACCACTTTTATCAGTTAAGTTACTCCATTGCTAGTGAAGAAGCTAGCCACCGGGATGAGGTTACAGAATGTTACAGGTTAAGTGAAGAATGGTGCCACCGTATTTACAGACACTTTTTAGTGTTGCATCCACCCAATTCCGTGATACTGTATATTTATTTTTTCGTTTTATGTTTTAACAGAATAAAAGGTCCGTCGTTATATGAATACATTTTGTAGTGGTGAGTAATATTGCTTTTAAGATATGTTAATTTTTTAGGTGAATTCTTAATATGTGGGAATCGCTCTTTACCTTAAAGTAATAAATAACCTTTTCATGTACGTAAAAATTAAAAATTTTCAAAGCACGTATTCCCCCTAAACTTCTTAAAACCCCTTTTAATTATAATTAGTATGGTGATAACCCTGCAAAATGCTGTAAAATGTAGAATTAACATTAATTATGTACCCTTACTAACGTGAAAGTACACAAAAGGGTTAGATGTATGAAAAGTTATTAAAATCAGCCTATAAATAATGATAATATTCTATAAGTGTATCTCAATGTTCTTGAAAGAAAATGTAGGATTGGTACTGGTATTAACTTGTGATATATTATGCTTTTATGAGTAGGTCAACATCCACTATCTTCGGTCAATTGACATAATCTTCATAGCTATTTTCTCTTTCCTGTGAGATGGAAGAAAGAAAACATTTGATCTGTTTTTTGTTCGATATTAAACATCAACAAAATGTGTTTTTTTTTTCTCCATTTTCTTTATATCTTGTCCATACTACAATATTTTTCATATAGTTAAGTCGAATAGCAATGAATCTGGTATTGAATAATAAAACTTATTTTGCTATGATGTGAAAGCGTTAGTAATAGTAACAGCCTACATTATATCAAGTGTGTTTTAGATTGTTCTATTGCAAATGGGTACAAAAATTCAGTTTTTAGTGTAAATTCAGTTTTAAATCTATCAACAACATTTTGATCGGTAAAATAAAATATCGGAACCAGAATAAAAGCAAAGTTTTCTTTTCTAAAGATTTTTTTTTAAAATAAATTCATATGAACAAACTTTACATTAAAAAATCGAAGTTAGCAAGTCAACAGGACGAGAAAGCATGATGGAATCTTTCACTGAAACGCTGTGTTTAAACACTAAGAAAAATCCGAAACGTTACTGATTATTTCCGGAACGTTTAGGAACTTCAGTTTTTTCATATAATTCCTCGTAGAATCAAGTATATTCGCAAAAAATCCAACTAATTTGCTGAAAGTTGCACAAATCTACGCCTTACATTTTTAACTGTTGTGTAAAAATATTTTTAGTTCCCAGTTTAAAGATCTTTTTTAAGTGTGTCATCAGCTTTAGCTCGATTACGGGCACACCAGATTGAAAGTTCTTAATGAGAACGAATAATTCACTGGTTAGCTGCGACTTTACAAGGCAAGAATTGCAGGCGGATCAGATGATAGACTCTTCCTTGCAGTTCTGTCTTAGCTTTGTCCATGGTTGCAGTAATGCTTCTGGAGCGTTCTTAGTAAACTAAGAAGGTTCTAATCAATTACACTAAATGTACCTAATTTTTCTAAAATGTTTCCGAGGCATAATAGCTTTAACCGGAGAAATTTCAGAACTCTTTAGAAAATTTTTAAGAATAATTTCAGGAAGGTTACTGACTTTTGGAGGAAAACTTTTTTTTTTTTCAATATATGTTACTGGCAGAAATTAGGCACATGAGCTGCCTTTTATTTTCCCGAAACGCTTCCTAAATAGTTTTTACGGTGAAGTGTACACATGCGTTCTCCACTTTTATCAACATGACAAAAGGTTTACGAAAACACTTGGGCTAAAGAATGTGTCAGGAATTTCAAGACATTAAACTTATAAAAAGTCATGTAGCAGCGTATGCTTCTCTTTCACAAATCCTATCATTACATTGCAAATAAATTTGAAAATCTTTAAATCGGAAAAAGTGTCAGGAAAAGGAAGTCAAGCAGAAGACTGTAGTTTCGTCCTGTTAGAAGTCCCTAGACTCATTAGTCTGAAACAGACGAGGGAGACAGATTTCCGAGTTGGAGGTTATGATTAAAGTGAAAAAACAACGTAAATAAAGTCTAAATTATCAAGGAAATACAGCAAATAGCTATTTCAAAACTGCAATGGAGTACAATCATCAGTACAAAAGCTCACCACAAAACCAGACAGTCACGAGATTCATAAATTCGTTATTATTTTTAGTAATTATGGCGTCTAACACAGAAAGAGAACTATCAGTTTCCATTTCAATGGTAAATTGAATGCAAAGATCGACAGAATTAATAGTAGGGATTAAAAGTTCATTATCAGCATAGTTTTGGCGAAGAAAAACAATGCAATGCATAAAGAACGTATATAGAACGGAAACGTTATGGTTTCAAAAAGTTTAGCTTCAAAATAGTGCCTATAAATGTCACCTCAAATCAGGCTCAAGTGAGTACCCATTGCTAATCCTTCAGACGAAAGTAACATATGAAAGAAAATACCGTCGAAGAAAGATGTATTATGCTCAAGACAACACGAGTAAGTGAAACAAGTTCAACAACCTCAAAACTAGACAAAATATGCTCTTGGAGTGTCTATTTAGGAAAATCTGACGCCTCAATAACCGGTACACTAGTGAAAAGTGATTTTACGACAAAATAAGCCATCACTCTTCATCAAAAGAGTCCATAGCAAAGAGGAAATTGCAGTCTCCCTGTTGTGATAACCGGGTTATAAGTAAATTGCATATAAATATTACATTTCGAAAAGTTTTGAATATGCTGTAGCAAAAATTGTATTTGTTATTTATACCGATGTGCTCGAAGAAACGATTTATCACCAAAAATAAAATGTATGTATTTTAAAATACAAACGTCAATTTAACATTAAATACATGCTATATAATCCGCTTCTTTAATTTATTTAATGTCATTACTATAAAATAAATACTATCCCAAATATTCTGTGTGAATTCCTAGTTATTAAAAGCACCCAAGAGATTTGAAAAATGGAAATTTTTAGTTTAAAGAGCAAAATAATAAAAAGAACTGCTTTACATTCAAAGCTATTTTCTGTAAGATAAAGTGTCTCGAGTTATTTGTATGCAAAAAAAAAATCATTTTAAATATGCCAGTAACCCTGCGGGATTCAAATATTTTATTTAATGTTATAAATGTAACTAACGTTTTCTTAGTGGCAGTATTCAGATGGAGGAAATAAAATGATAAGAAACTACTCTTAAATAAAGATTCTTCAGATTATGGTATGCTTAAACTTTGTTTTACTTTTCTTTTTTTCTCATTTTTGCTTTATTGCATGGTTGAAATTTCATGTTCATTTTAATAACGTACTTCTTAAAAATGGTAAATACGTTCGTTCAGAACTAAAAGAGCATGTAACGTCTTTATATATATATATATATATATATATATATATATATATATATATATATATATATATATATATATATATATATATATATATATATATATATTAGGGTGTCCCAAGATATAATGGCGAAAAAAAAATTTGTGAAATCGAATACGCATACCCTCCAAATTTTTTCCATTTCACCTCAGAAACATGAGAAAAAAGTTCCATTGCAATTAAATAACGGGAACCCGTGCCGACTTAAGGTCAAAGTTGGACCTAAAATCCTGTAAGGCGACTACAGTGGAAAAATTACTAACTGCATAATTCATTACTACACGCGACATCAATTTATTTAAAGCATATATTTACAACAATATTAGACTAAATGAAACATTACTGTACATATTTTTAATTCAATGTTTGCTTTTTGCAGTCAGAATAGAACGTCCTCTGCTCTTGAACACAACGTAACAGATTGTTTTTGTTCCTCATCAGCTTTTAGCAAACGATGAAAGTTCTGCATCATTTTTACCGCTCTTTCAGCTGCATCGTTTACTGCACTAAGCTTTGGGACAGTCTTTTTCACATAAAGGAATGAAATATTATTGACCATACCATAAAAGCTGAATGAATTTTTGTAGAGCAGCTTTTGAGATAATTGGGTCCACATTTTCGTACACTTTTATCAAAAAGCATAAATCTTTTTTGGGTGCTTTGACTGTCAAAATGCATTGAAGCCATGGTTTCACGTATACTGTCACTACAAAAAAGCAGACATCAAACAATGCTTCATTTTCCTTCGTATCTAATTTTAGTTGTGAACTAAATATAATAGTTTTAGGGAGTAAATCGCTCGAGCCATCCATCGAGCTTTGTGCATGATTCCCGGTGGTCTTATTTAAATTAATTTTCTGGTATATCCACCTAAAAATATGATAGGCAGTTCTGTCAACTCTTGATAGTCATCCCTGAGCGTAATATTAGTAAGTTCAGCACGGTAAAAGTCAAGTAAATTTTCCAAGTTAGGGTACAGTTCGGAACAACTCCGCAGCTCCTCCATAGCACTGTATTTAAGTGAGATAGATCAGTTCATATATGTGATGGCGGCAAGCAAAGGAAAGCATTTCTCTATCAAATTTTTGCTCAAGAATAGCGCAAGAACCACTTAAAGGACCTGTTCTGGAAGCTGTAATATCACAACTTAACTTTATCTTCGAGATTCCAATCTAAAACTGCCTTTCAAACAGCCTTTGTTTGTTCTTTTCCTGTGGAATTATCCAGTTTAGACTCAGCAATGAGTTGTTCCGTCACATCCATATAAAATAACTATAGATAAGCGATCTTCTTTTGATTTTTGAACACTCAAAGCAGGCAACAGTCCCATCTTCCTCTATTTTGATTAACCGAAGTGCATCAGCATGTGCAATATTGAATCAATTGTTTAAATTACTTGAAAATTCTTGTTGGCGCTGCCTGAATACTTCTTGCAGTTTCTCTGCATTTTTTTGTAAGTCTCTTTAGATTTGATACAGGTTTTTAAGTTTATTCACACAATTTAGCAATTTATTTTTTGGTGGGAACGCGTGCCTTTTCCCAAAAGATAATGCATTCCCGAATAGCGATATTTGCACTTTCACTGATGGTTAAATTTACTTCTCGAATGTTATAAAACAAAACCGACAGAACTTGTCCGTTAGAGGGAAGTTTCAAGCCCGTAGTTTGTTGTTTTACGACTCCTATTAAAAATATCCCTTTTTTCAAACTTTGCAATTCCACTGCCATGTTTCGTTCCCTATGGAAGGACTATACTGCGCTCGCTGACCGGAATGTATTCGTACTGACATGTTTGACGGTTTGCAAATTACTACGGATAAGCCCCCATCCCCCCAACATATGTTTTTCTGTTTTCATTTGTTTTCTGTTCACTATTTACAGCTGTTTAGAGCTTTGAAAAATATCGCGTCGCCAGCATTAGCTTGCTTATATGAATACACGTGCTATTTACACGTTTAGGCCTTTAGGCGCAAGTCGGCACGGGTTACCGTGCTTCAAATTGCATGAAACTTTTTTTCCAACGGTTTTGATATAAAAGGAAAAAAATAAGAGGGTATGCGTTTTAAAAAAAAGACTTTCATTTTTTTGGGACACCCTAATATATATATATATATATATATATATATATATATATATATATAATATATATATATATATATATATATATATATATATATATATATATAATATATATATATATATATATATATATATATATATATATATATATTTCTTTTTTCTGTTATTATTTAAAAATCTTTTTATTATTCCAGTTGAAAGATTATTTAAAAAATATAAAAAATATCTTTTTTAAACTACAACTTTTTTTTTAAATAAAACTTCCCATATGTAAAATGTGGAACTATATGGTTGAATAAATTGACATTTTCTCTAAAAATTTTCTTTTAACTGTTGGACGTTATATTACTGTCAACTTCGAGTCCAAGGGATTTCGAAAGAACTTTTGAAAATTGTTTTTACGCGACATGTAAGATTTGAAACCCACGGGTGTCAAAGTTGTAGTTAACATTCCCAAAAGTCTTCTACTAAATATCGTTTTAAATCCAAGTATAAAACACATTTATAAACAAAAAGAAAGCATCTCTAATGACGTACACCGAAAGAGCAGATAATATTCAGCTTTTCTGTATAAAAAATGTGTTTTTCAGTATTTTTAATAGCTAAAAAATGCAAAATTAATTATTACAAACTTAGAATGCAAAATCACTTCTCAAAAAACCGTTTGTATAATATGTTAAGTTATTAGCGTCTGTAGCATTTGAGCAAATAAAAAATCGGGTATGGACACTAAATGTATTAATTAATCCCTTATATTTTTTTCAAAATTCTGTATATAAGCTATATATTTCCATTTCTGATATACGATTTTTATTTTTCTTAGAACAAAAACATTATGCACGCGTTTTCCACTTTTAGAAGTAAAAAAAATGTTAGTAGTAAAAAATAACTTTTAGCAGCAGTGTTTTTTTAAGCAAGAAGATTTGAATTAATCCCTTTAGGTCTAAATGTATTATTTTTTTTGTTATTCAAAGTAATAAAATTAGTAGTAAAATACTGACAGAATTAAATTTTAAAAAAAATATGGGAAAATATTTAAGCAGTAATATCTATCTAATAAAAATTACTGATGGATTAGGACTTATTTTAAATTTAACCCTACTTGTAAAGCTTTTTTTTCTTTCATTCTGTAAAAGCTAACAAAAAGTGTTAAATTCAAATAGTGAAACAGGGGAATGACATTTTTTGATAAAGATCTTTCAACAAATAAGATATCAAACTCGAATCAAATTATCCTCTTATACTTCAGTCGGGGGCACTGACATCACGTCCATAAAACTACTTTCTATGTTTTTTTTCCCTTTTTTTTAACAGTTTAAGCGCTCTTGATTCATGGTTTTTTTTTGTATTATTTACTTTTTTAAGTAGTATTTGTCACATTTCTTGTAACTGCTAAAAATAGCTACTTTGTTTTTTTTTTTTTTTTTTTTTTTTTTTTTTTTTTTTTTTTTTTTTTTTAAGTTTTACTATTATTAGCAGATTTAAACTGCGTTTTTTCAACAGATGTAAAGTAAAACTCATATCCCTTTCTTATCCTTTGTATTTTTTCAAACGAAAATTCCTTTTGACGTAAAAGTTTTTTTTTCGCATGTAACTGTACAAATATATCGAAACTGCTAAAAATATTTATTTTATATTGATTCAATGTAACCATTTTAAGCGGTTTTCACAGCAGTATTTTAAAAGATAGAAAATATTACTTATGTTTAAGTTTTTTATCCGTTGCTTTCATTCAAATGGGAATTCATTGTGTCTTTATCACAGTCGATAAACTTTTTTTGTATGGAGCAATACGAACTCATGGAAACTACAAAAAAAGTTTATATATTATTTCTGTTTTACCATTATTAGCAAATTAACGTAAATAATGGAAAATTTAAACTTATGTTTTAGTTTCTTATCCGATATTTTCATTTGGAAAAAAATTCGCTTTGCCGTTGTCATCTTTAATTTGCAGGATTTTTTTTATTTATTTATTTATTCTTTTATTTATTTATATTTATTATTATTATTTTTCACATATGAAGCCATGAGGGAAAAATTTGTAACTAAGTATGAAATGCACTCCAAGAAATCATGATTTCTTCCTAGTTTCAATATTTTTGCATCTTAGTACCTCCAGGAAATAATTTGTACTAAAATGATAATTCAATAACAGCCGGTATGGCGTTTTGCAATGTTTGATGAGTGGTTTTTTTTTTTTTTTTTTTTTGAGACATACTGGTTAGGTTGGCGTGCAAGTCGGAAATTTAGGAGTTTTTTTTTTTATCACACAACATCATTGAACTGTGATGAGGGGTATGAGAACGGGGCACATTTGAACTGTAAAAGCAAACTTGTAGTGAGATAACTTTTTCTTTATACGAAATACTATAATGCAGCCGATACAATGGGAACATATATCATACTAACGATGAAAACTCACCAAACCACGTTCCTGCAACAAAATAGTTATGATAACACTACTATTAATCGTTACTACTATTTTTTAATACAAATAGCATTATATAATAAGCTTACAAACCAGAGTATAACAATTATAGTCCATAGTCTAATGCCTTCAATTTTATTCAAATTTATTTTTTTCTTCCTTGGTTGAACTACTGTTTATCTGTGACATGTTTATTATCCAAGATAGCTGTAACAATGTATTGTAAAAGTACACGTTTGGTACAAAGGTGACGTTTTAGCACCTTTCCTATCCTTATTTACTATAATGTTTTAATCCTACACTGCGCGGAAGAACCATTTTTATATTTTGTTGTACCTATTTTGAATAAATCTCTCCCCAGAGACTCAACAAACCATTTAAGTCCTAACTGTAATAGAAACCGGGATTCTCTGGGGTTTGTGTAAATATGTATTTATGCATGTTTTATTACGAAGATTATTATCATCACTTCTAAAAAAACCTGTCATCGTTTAAGGGAGAAAAATTTCCTTTCCATCATTGAGATCGGCCTTCAAATTTGACGCATTCTAAAAAACGTATGTACCTCAAAACCAGACTAACATAAGTCACATTTTGATTATTTTTCAGGACAGTGTAAAATCGCGTATTTACTACATACGAAGGTTGGGACTCGTGCTCCTGTATCACTGGTTAAAAAAATATAAGGTTTTTATTTTATTTTTTCTTTTTAAATTTTTGCAAAATTAAGTTATAAGGCTTAATGCGGTAGGAATATATTCATACCGTCTGACGACTGATAAGAAGGAAAGGCTAACATCCGTTTACTGGCGGAAACGGACGCATCTATTAGTTTTCGGGGTACTACCTCTTTAAAATGAAATTACTGAATTTTGGTGCTCCAACAATGAAATAATGCCGTCGCGCCAGTCATTTATAACCTATGCTTTAAATCTAAGATAGGGATTGACGGATATGATTACATCCATTTTATCGCGTGTTTCATTGTTGGTGACGTCAGAGGGATACTTTATCAGTGGTTTCGGCTATTATATAAGTGAGGATTATATATTAATCACAATGAAATGTTATTATATCCATAATAACGAAGTACTAGTTAAAAATGACTTAAGATTGTAGACCATGAGTACCTATAATTCGGATGCTAGATCTCTAAAATTGTCAATGCGTTGCTATTTAAACAATTAATTTAATGCAAAACCTACTACCCTCTTTAAGTAAAAAAATACGTTTGGTTTCTGGAACGTGCAAATGAGGAATACAATGAGACTGAAAAGGCATAGAACTAGTGTTTCCTCTTTTGATTTTTATGACAAGTGCTCCAGAATCAAACCTTTAATAGCTTTTATAAAGTTTTAAAAAAATCACTGAAACTGCATATTTCATTTATACACTAAAATAGCAGCTGGATTTGTAATTTGAAATATATTAATCATTACGAAATACCACCCATCAAACATTAGCGCAAAGCTTTAATAATACAATTTTCAGGCGTCAACTGCTTTAATGGATTCCCAACAGAATTCTATCGTCCTAAAGCTGAAGAGATTCTAATTCACCAATTTCAGAGTTCGGAATATTAGATCTATGTTGCCGTGATGAATAACCCGAAGGCTATTAACAGGCATTAAATCTTTCCCTATTATGGGACATTTAACATTGAGTGTTAATTACCATGTACACGGAATGCACAAACATCTTCGAGCCATTTCCATCAATATCATCTCACACGTCTTTCTACGACCTGTGAGTAGTTGTTCACGTTAATGATTGGCATTGCCCAATTGTTGAGCCGCAGGCATTAACTTCATATTTTAAAGATTTCGAGTAGAATTAAGGCATTTATTCGGAATAATAAATTTGAGGGCAAAAGACTTTTGCTATAGTCATGAGAAAATATTATTTTGCAATTTTTTCCAATTCTGTTCATTGGTCTTGTAGCATATGCTCATCTTTAAAAAAATAACAATAAAAATATTTCAAGGAAGCACAAAATTTGAAACTACAGGTGGCAATTGCTTTAAAGGCAACAAAAATATCTTACTCTTTAAACACAGCCGAAACTATAATAAGAAATAACAACGTCTATTTGACGTTGTTATTTATTATTTTACGCGCGACATTACGCGCGAAGGTATTTCGATTCAAGTCGAAACTGCTTTTAAACATAATTTTTATTTTTTCATTATCAATGTGATGCATAAGATGCTATTGACGAACCTGGATCCATAAAACTTTTAAAGATAATCATCAAAATCGGTGAGACGATGCTATGAGTTGGCAAAAAAGAAAAAAATATACATATGGTATGATTTAATAACCACCTTTTTTTTTTAAATCAACCAAAAACACTTATTGTACGTAAGATTGTATTCGATTAATTTCTCTTGAATAACAGTACTGAAATAAAAAGTTAAACTATAACCATACTAGTTGCAAACACTTTAACTAAAAACTACATCCCTATATAATTAATGAAAATAATATAATTAGTCACACAGCCACTCACAGATGAGATTACAATTAAGATCCACTAAACAGCCAATCCGAATGGGTGATACATATCTAAAAGAAACATAAAAAATATTTATTACGAAGTTAATTGTCAAAATAAAGTTAATAAATCAATTTCAAAACTAAACTTAAGCAAGCATGAAACTGCAGATTTAAAGATTTAAAGCTTTTTTAAGTAACAAATTTTTAAGAATTAATTTAGATAATCCACCGTTTAGATAGTTCATTTACTTTTACTTTTTTATTTTTATTATTGAAAGTGGAGTCGAAAAGGAAACAAAAACTCGGGTAAAGGATTGCTATGTTAAAGTACTTTGCTCGCCTGGCAAGATTGGTGATACATCGTGAAGTATTCAAACTTTCTTTACATTTTAAATTAACTTTTAGTATGATTAGCAGCAGTTTAAAACGTATTTTTCGCATTATTTAACACTAAAACGAAACATTGGTTTTTTATAATCCAACTTATTTGGCAAAATTTTACATTTTAATGCATGTTTTTGAATTGATTAGATGCTTAGAATTTTTAAAACTCGCCACGACGTGTTCCAGTAATGTTGCGCAATGTATCTTTATGCCAACCTCCAAATTGTACAAAACAGTAAAAGCAAACATATATTAATTCATAAGGAGAATAACTTGATTCCCGGGGCTAATGTAAAATGTTATTCCGAAAATTAATTATGTACAGTTGTGATTTATATACAGTTGTACAGTTCTCTACTACTAATAGAATATCTGCTTACAATTTTAAGAACACACCGTTGAACTAAGTACAACTATTAGTACAATAATTGTTTGCTGAAAATATGCATCTGCAATTACTTACTCATTTCTTCCATTCTAGTTTAAGGAATTTTTTTTTTACATAAAACTATTAGTTTGGATATGAAACAGCTCTTGCATACTTAAAAGTTTTGTATCATTCAAAAGCAATAATTTCGCGCTTTAAAATGAAGCATGGTCAATGCTTCTAATGTGACTCTAAGAAAGTACTTCGATTTTGCAGTCCGTGAACGCTTGTTAGCTCATGTGCTAAAAACCATTCCCAGAACACTCTTTTCTTACGTGGTTATCGTTTACTGGTATGTTGACTTATACGGTTGCCATGGGATCCTTTATTAATCAAAGTTTTTATTTATTGTTCTATCTATTTCTCTAGGTTAATAAATTAGGGAGTCAGTATAAAAATACTCTACAAGTTGAAGTACTTGATTAAGAACCGGTACGTCCACTTCAGTTCATCCTCTCATACGTCAATGTCACGGGTAATAAATTTGTTGATAGCCTGGCCAGGAAAAGTACACAATGGGGCAACCACGGCAATTACCAACTTACGTGCCATCGTTACTCCGTTCGTGGCGCAGGTGACGTGTGGTGTCCCTACAATACTAAAAGGAACTGTTAATTACCTTGGATTCAGATATAAGATCTGGTCGGGAGGCACTCATTGCACACGTCTTACCACACCAATGCCGAGGAATCATACAGATGTAACATGATCGATGCAGAGACTTAAACATCCGTAAGGAGTGAAAGGTGGGGATTTAGTGTAACACAAGCAGTACCACTTAAAGTCAAAAATTATTACAACCCAACAAAGTGAGGTATCTCAAAGACACTGATAGAAGATTATTCCATTACTTTTCATGAAGCATATTCGGTATGTAAAACAAGCATCATTGGAGAATCCTACCTATCCATCATTGGTACGGTCGCAGCCATTCGGGAGAGTCCAACAGTTTGAAGTAGACAGATTGAATCAAACAGCATTTAAACTGCTTGACTTATGAGTTGTATAAAGTTGCACCGGATCTGAATCAAGTGCAAAGACAATCTGGCCGCTCCCAATCATATCCTGGATAGCGTTGGATTTACGATAGAAGACTTTAACATCCAGCCTCATCTGTTAATTGACTTCACTCTCAGAAATGGACTTTCATATTCGACGAAATTTTCTTCGTTTCTGACGAAATCGCTTCCAGGGATATGCTCCGAGCGAACATTTCGTCAAATTGAGGAAACTGGTTTCGTCTCTGGTTTGAAGATGCGAATTTCGTCAAATGTAACGAAATATTTCTTCATTCTAGTTTCGTCAAATCGACAATCATTTTCGTAGTTTTGAGAGAATTAGTTTCGTCAAATTAATTTCGTCATATTTGAGCATGTTAATTTCGTAATTTTTTGAGTTTATTTCTTTTATTTTTATTTTTTCTTTTTTGAACTGATTAGTTTTCTTTCTTTCTTTTTTTTTTTTTTTTTTTTTGACGATACTGACGAATCTCGTTAATTCGAACACGATTAAAAAGAATTACTTCTAAAACGGACTTTTTTGTATTCTCTGTCCCATTGTTTTTTGTTTTTCGGATAAGACGAATTCTGTTAAGAGTAATCGATTTTAATGATCCATTAAAGTTCGTTTTAACGAGGTTCGACTGTATCTTATAAGATTTAGTCAAATCTTTACTTCAGAATCTTACCACCATAATTTCCCACTTTGATGCGCATAGTCACACTCACGGGCCCGTCATTTACGGGGGGGGGGGTCATTTATGGGGGTTGGCATTCCCCCCCCCCCCCTTTGATTTTTGAACTTTTACTCTTTACGTACGAAAGGCCGTGTTTTTAGTTGGTTCTCTATAAAAATTTTGAAGAGTGTACACCTTTTTCCACAATTGAAAAAAAAAATCGAAATGACTGACTTGCACTCCCCCCCCCCTCCGCCTAAAGCAAAAGGCAAGTATTTGTTGAAAAAAGAGACACAAAAAAGATGTTAAAATTTTTTTTATTAATCTAAAAATACAAGCAGACAATTTCTTTAAAATATAAAAATAATTATTGCAAATTCAAGTTAAAGAACAATGTGAAATGATATCTGGGAATTAGGGCTTTACGATGCATCGATGCATCGTAAAATACCGATGTACAGTACACCCTACATCATTACACCGGTTTAGAATAAAAGCCTCTAAACCGATAGATCAGTGTGCGCCACAAGTTTGCTTACGTTACATCCAAGCTTTTTTTTTTTGTCCAAGCAAAAAAAAAAAAAAAAAAAACGGAAACCCGCATGTTAGTCCGGTCCCATAAACTCCCCATGGTATCTAACTAAAACCCCATAAGGGGGATTTTCCTGCAAAAAATTTATTTTTTGCCGGATCTTTTCCATATTTGGCACAGAGGTTCATTCTTGATGCTCAGGAATACTCATTGAGCAGTTTCCTTCCCGCTATGGGGGGGGGGGGGGAACAACCCTCATAGGGGATCTCCTTATAAAAGCCAAGTTTTTGTCTGATTTTTCCAAATTTGGCACAGAGGTCCTTTGATGCTCGGGAATGCACACACAATGGTTTTAGTCCCTCCATGGGGGGGGGGGGGCAACGCCCATGGGGTTTCTCCTTACAAAAACCAAGTTCTGTCGGATTTCTTCTAAATTTGGCACAGAGGTCGTTTGATGCTCGGGAATTCAAAAAGTAGTTATCGTCCCTCTATTGTGGGGGGGGGAGGGAACCCCATTGGGGGTGCTTCTTATAAAAACCACGTTTTTGTCGAATCTTTTCCAAATTTTACACAGAGGTCTTTTAATGCTCGGGAATTCAAGCAGGATAATTTTCGTTCTTCTATGGGAGGGGGGGGGGCAACCCCTCATTGGGGTTATTCTTATAAAAACCAATTTCTGTCGGATTTCTTCTAAATTTGGCACAGAGGACGTTTGATGCTCGGGAATTCAAGCAGATTAGTTTTCCTTCCTCTATGGGGGGGGGGGCAACCCCATTGGGGTTCTTTTTATAAAAAGCAAGTTTTTGTGGGATCTTTTCTGAATTTGGCACAGAACTTCTTTGATGCTCAGGAATTCTCATTGGGAAGTTTTCGTCCAGCTATTGGGGTCTATTTTTTTTTTTTTCAAAAACCAGTTTTTATAAGATCTTTTAACAATTTGGCACAGAATTCCTTTGATGCTCGAGAGTTCCCCCATTTTAGTCCCGCTATGCATGGGGAATCCCCCGCGTGGGTTTTTGTCGGATCTATTCCAAGTTTGGTACATTTGTCCTTTGATGTTTGTGAATTCCCATAGGGTAGTTTTCGTGCCAAATTTGGGAAAATTCTGACAAAAGCTTCGATTTTTGCAAGGAAAACTCCCCTAATCGGGGGTTTGCCACCTATAGCGGAAAGAATAATTCAAACTGCTTCAACTACTCGCGATGTAAGTTTGGCGATGCATCACGATGTAAAAATTCCTACATCGTCCAGTCCTACTGGGAGTATAGAAGTGCTACTTCCTCAGCAGACATTGGGTTCTGGAAGAATAAGACATAGGTTACTTTTATGCAGAATTACATCAATATTTGCTCAAGAGAAAATTGCTGGGGATTTACTTCTTCATTGCATCGCATAAAAAATTCCAGAAAAAAAAATAAAAAGATTTTTTTTTAAACTAATAACATAAATTTTAAAGAAATAGTGCAATAAAATGTACAGCTTTAAGTTTGTATATCTTTGTTCGAAAATTAGATACAGAAAATGAAATTAGATAATCTTGAAAAAAAGCTTACCTTTTTCTTTTTTCAATCGATTATTTGTCTTATTAATTTTGCTTCTATGTAGAATGCTTGTTTGGCAAAATTTATGTTTAATACAGGAAGTGTATTATTGCATGCAGTACATACTTTATACTTTGGAGTACTTTGGTACATACTTCATATTTACCTGTCTGGAACTTCAAGGGAAATTAGGTACCTTTATATAACATAATTGATTAGAACTTTACTGATTTACTAAGATAGCTCCATAAGCATTAATGCAACCACGTGGCCAACGCCAAGACAGAATTGCAAGTAAGAGATTCAAAGGTATGTAATGAAAATAGTGACTATCGTATCGAGAAAAGTTTACTAGTTTTTATCATATACTTTTTATTTTCCTTTCAATTTTTCAATTGAAATTTTACATAGACATTTTACTTTGTCTGCAGCAAAAACCATTACTCTAACTTAAATTTGGACTTACTAGTATTTCATCTATGAAATGCTTCTGAAGAGAATTCCCTTTATTTTGCTGATAATTCCTTGAGGCAGCAAATATGGCAATATAATTAATGCTGTATTTATTTCAGCTGTAGAAACTATGTATAATGGTAAAATTCATAATTATCACAAATCAGGTAACACAAATTAACATAGAATTTAGCGTACTAAATGTGAAAATAAACAACAAAGAGCGCTTTATAATTGTTATTATTTTCAAACATGCTGCTAACTTACCTTTTTTTTTTAAATCAAGGTTACCTTCAATAACTTATTTTAAATTTGGGATAAATTGAAAAAATATTGAAAATATTTAGCTGCAAAGCACAAAGTATAGTTCTTTATAGAAATTAATGTTTTCTTTGTAACTTAAAATGCTTTGTTTTAAATTAATACTTACTTTATTTCATGTTTTACTTTGCAAGTAAAACCATTCAAAAGAAAAAAAGAAACAGACTCAACAAATAGTGAAGTATTGATACAGCATAAACAAGAGACACCTGCAGAAGGGGATGACATTACATAAACAACATGGGGTGCGTCTTTAATAAGTCCGGTCAACGAGCCTAACAAAAAAAAAGGGGGGGGGTATCATTTCCGAACCGTAAGCTGATAGCCAGTTTGCATTTATTTTTAATTGCATTAAGCGCTTTTTTTTCTCGATTTTTGTGGGCTTGTTTAAAAGGTTGCTAAGCAATTATTAAAAAATATTTTTATGAACACTTTTGTGAGATAAAGTTCTTAATACTTTCTGATTATTAATTTCTTCAAAATCATATTTCATTTTGCTATTAAAATATTTCATGTAGTTTTGTTAAGAATTAACTATAAAAGATCTATTGTTTACCCATTTCAAAATATTAATCTTACCTAATGGGTAGAGCAATATTTCATTGAAAATGATAAGTGTTACGTACACTTTTGTGAGAGAGCTACTGTATAAATTATTATTGTATTGAATAAAATATTACATGTAGAGTAGAAGAAGAAAAAAATACCAATACTTAGAGAGGGGGTGGAGGGGGGGCGGAATATTTGTTCAAGAAAATAAAAATTACAGAGGAAAAAAAATTTGAATTATTAAACAAAAACACTTCGTTCACCAGAATTATATTAGTAAAATTCATGAAGAAGAATGAAAACACATAACCATGAAACATATTCAAAGTTGAAATTAAAAGCTTCAAAGTTCTATGCTATTTATCAAGGCGCTGTATTTATTATCTGCGTTGCTGTAGCGATGGTGGAATTTTTTATGTAAGTTTAAATTCGTAAAAATGCTTTGATCATCTTTGTCAATTGTCTAACAGGGGGAAATAAAGGAAGTACGTTTTCGGAAACAATTGTCAACAAACACACATTTTCATTTGCAAATAAAAAATAACGCTAGTTAAGCCTAACGTGGAGGTGACTCAAAGTTAGTGTATACAGAATTCCAAACCAAATCGAACAGGTCGTTTTCAATTTTAATGTGTTTTAAATCCAACAATAAACACAACACTAAACAAAAATGTAACAATACATAAAAGAAGGCACATTGCACATACAAATTTTAATAAATACTAACCTTCTTTATGAATCCTTCAGAATAACTGCCGTAAAATATTTTAACGAGCAAGTACAAGACTGAAACGAAAACTCCCAGAATGCACTGCAATGTGACGAAATCGGGACGAAAATATTTCGTGAAAAATTTGAGATTTCTGGTTTCGTCAAACATTACGTGATTCGGTGACGAAAGGATCGTAGAAAATAACGAAATAGTGCTCGAGGATTGCCGAATCGTCAAAATTGAGCGTTTCATTTTTGACAGTGTTCACCAGAGTTCAAGGTCTAAAGATTATCATCTAGCTCGTGCTAGATCGCAAAGGATGAGCATCTGCACCGAATGCAGCAAGTAAACAGATAAAAGAAATGCAAATAAATCCATCTATCATAATGTAATAATTCAAATTAGCAGTTATAAGCTGAAAAAATTAATTAAAACATCTGTAATTTGAAAATTCAAAAAAAGTTCTCTATTTTCAAATACATTAAAAAAAAAAGAATGGCATTTGTAAATAAGAAGTAACAACGATTAAATTGCTCAAAAATGTCAAATTACTGCAGTAATCTGCAAATTTTGTGCAATTTAAACTTTGTTACTTCTTATTTTACTTTTCAAGCACAAACATATTTATTTGACTTTAGAATAGCATTGTTTATTTAAAAAATACTTAGCTACCCATAGCTAAATTTTTCTCTGTTCTTTTTAGTTGATAAAACAAACATGCGTATTCACTTTTCTATTCACCAAATATAACTCCTATTGTCTGCGATGAATTGTATGTAGCAAATATGAATTTACATCAAGTACCAAAATCTATTCCTTGCAGCACAACGTTAAAGTTTCATCAATTCACCTGTGCATTGTGATAGATGAAATGTTCTAGATCTAAACTCAGTGGTAATGGTTTTATGCAAATATACATTGTATATCATATCAAAGATTACGGCATTGCATTGCAAACAGGAGGTGACATATGTTGTATAATTTACATAATATGTTATGTACGCTGACATAAACATGGACTATCAATAAGATTTTATAATAACTCATTATTTTCTCCAAGTAAGATTACTTTATGGTTTCAAACACGTAATTAATAGCTTTAGAATTGATTTCGTTTCACTTTCTTCGATGTATAAAGAGCATAGACGTAAATATTGAGTTCACAGTTGACAACTTTAGACCTTTGAAAATGCTTACTGTTAACGGACTCAATAATTACGTGATTTGAAACTTTTATTAAAAGATTTGTGGGTGTGCGTGTGTCTACATATAAAGGAATATTTTATATGGGTTCTCTATCTCCAAAAACGGCAAGAAATAAATTAAAATTCCATGCGCAAACTGACTATAGGAACAAGCAATGTCAGCTAATGGGGTCTATCCTCTTGTATCTTATTGCAAAAATTCCAAATATTTTCATCGCCATGATTTATGTAATATGTCAAGAAAAGGTTAAAAGAGTAGATCAAAGGTTATCAGCCAAAGATTATAATCTGTATAGGAACTGATCAGAATATGCTTTTGGATTCAAGCACACAAAGAGAAACTGGTTGACGATGGCTTTATTTTTCTCTTAATCCATAATTACTTTTTTTAGGAATTTTTTCCCCCGACTTGAACTAAAAGAAATGTATAGTTGACAAATAAAAACAAATAGCAAGGATATAAATTAAAGTTAAACGTTAAATCTGTATGCAAATGTGTGTTCACTTATTTTGCTTGTTTATTTTTACTCTAATAATCGTTTTCCACCAAGTATAATGTTTATAACTTACTACTAAAAGCTTTAAAAAAAAAAAAATAAATAAATACTATTAAAGAGCTAAAAGCATGACGATATGTTTGCAAAATGCAAAATGAGGAAAACTTTAATGTAATATTATCTTCGTTATGGGGAGAAATTCAGAAACTGAAAGCTTACGTCTGAAAGAAGAGAAAATGCCTCCACGCCATCAGCATCTGTATTTGATTAGCATTTTATGCAAAATGGCTACTAAGCCGATCGAATCAACTAAATTACATTCCACGACTTTCTGTACGTAATGGTTGATCATTACGCACTTGCAGAAGTGAAAAGTTGGCAACAGATTCAATTTCTAAACTTTTATTCTTAACTCTAATATTACACGTGTCTGTTGTTAAATTGAAATCTTTAACTTTAAAATGCAAATTTTATGAGAGAAAGGGATTATTTATTTGCTTTCC
Organism: Uloborus diversus; assembly: GCF_026930045.1. Lineage (NCBI taxonomy): Eukaryota > Metazoa > Arthropoda > Arachnida > Araneae > Uloboridae > Uloborus > Uloborus diversus. Next base: position 131,096,423 of record NC_072732.1, read on the forward strand.
TTATAGTTTTATTTTGTAACACAACGTTGAATAATATTTATTAATTTTTATTGTGTGTTTTAAATGATCTTTCAGTTTAAAATAATTATAATGAAGAATATTTTTCAAACTTACATGTAATATGTGCATAGACAAATGAATAAAAATCAAACCTTAGTGTTGAAATAATTGCTGTTGGTTCTTTTTTTGTTTATGGTATATTTCCTAGCAAAAAAATAATTTACACGATGAGAATTTCGAAGCTTTCATATACGCTTTCCGGTTTCTTATTGTTAATATTTTGTTCAGTTTCATCTGTTTTCGAAAGATTATTTAATATAAAAATCAACCATTGTAGAACATTTGAATTCAACGAATTATTGCTACTGAATAAGTGACAGTTTTGCATAGGAAATTGTAGTGCTCAAGGACAAATCATCGACAGAATGTTAAATTCTATTTATACGATTTTTTAATGAAAATTCAGGAACAAAGTATTTCTCTTTATGACTTGATTTTAAATAGAAACAATCTAATTTCATTTTGGTGCGAAAAATCGGTATATTTTTAGGTTTTTCATGAATAACGCAATTTTAGAGTGCATAATTTATTTAGAAAAGTTGAACAGTAAATCTTGTGGATTTCTGTTCAATTTTAATTTTTCAACGCGCACTTTAAGAGAACCTCTGAATAATAGAGCAAAGAGCAAATAACGAATAAAAATATCGATATTTTTTTTTCTGGAATGGAAATGAAAAGATATTTAGTGTCATAGTTTGGAAATTTTTTCCACATGTAGTTATCAAAAATAACAAGCTGTAGAAAAAATGATCATAATTGTTGCTAATTATAAAGTAATAATTTTGACTAAGTGCACAGAAAGCATTCTGCTGACAAACATTGCAACAGTTGATGACCTATTGTAGGTAATATAAATAGTCATTAGGGTGTCCCGTCCATATATGAGAAAAAAATTTTTTTGAGCTACACTATCACAAGAGGTGTCAAAATTTGCGAAATTTTTCACAGATCACGAAAAAGGTAAAAAAAATGGAATTGCGTGTCATCTTGAGGGCTCTACCGCTCTTTGAAGTTTTGCATATTTTACATTTTTGACAGACCTAAACGATATGATTTAAAAAATACAAAAATAAAGTTTAGAAAGCAATTTATTTAAGAAACTAATGAAACAAAGCACAAGAAAACAAAATAAACGAACTACAGTTTATAAATAATGACAAAAGTTTAGAATTTAAACTTATTTTTGTGTCCAAAATTTGGCATTTCTGCGCGAGATTGCAACCTGGTTCTAACGAAGCCATCTCTAGAAGTAGCGTTAGTAACACTTTGTGAAGCCTGTGTTATTAGTTTAACACATCTTTCCACAGATTGTGAGTGGCAAGGAAAGTCAACGATTTCCAAGCTATTATCTTTTGCCATAATTTGAAGGTTCTCGTTAGAAATATGTCGAAGAACCGGTGGTGCTGTAACCTGACACTCTTGCCAGACAATTATTTCCGTATAATCTTTAGCAGAGAAGTTAATTTTTGGTGTTTTAAATATTCTGCGTTTAGTGCTACTTTCAGCCTCTCTAGCTTTTTTTATTCTTCGTAATGCTAACTCTCAAATGTGCTCCCTATCATCAAACAACATACTGACCAGCAGGTTTTCTGGGTGCTCAAAAAAAGCATTTCTTTCGAAAACAGAATACACAACAGATTTCAAGTTTTCGGGTAAAAATCGAGAGTACACAATCATTTGAAAAAGATGTTTGGCTGCTTCCTTAAAAGATGACTTTTGCTTGATTAAGAACCAAAGTGGAGCGTACACTTTAACCACGTAGTTAACAAGTAATCGCAAATTTTCTGTTGGATTAAGAGTACTTACATAAAGTCTGAGTATACGATTAGCAGAAGTAAGCCATCTCGAGTGCGCCATTTTTCCAGGTTGGCGATTTGCCAGCTCAGGACTACAGAAACCAGTTGATACAGCTTGACAAATCTCATAAAGATATTTTTGATCCGTGCTTAGTTCATCAACCACATTTTTCGGCATATTAGGCAAATTACCATCCACCGGGCAAAAAGACAATGTCATTTTATTTTCACAACCAGCTAACTGTTTTCCAATAGGTTCGGAATATTCTTTAGGACCCAAAGTGCAACCATCTAAGGTCAAGAATAAATGACGAAGGGGTAATTCGTTGGCATGAAGCATATACACACACCATTGCAATGGTCTTTCCAAATACTCCTCTAAATATTGAATCACACCACCCTTCTAACCGGTGTTTATTGCAGTTCCGTCGCATCCAACGCAAATCACGTCTTCTAAATTCAAGCATTGACCTTCTAATAGAGCTGTAATCGAAGTTAGAATTGCATTAGAAGCAGTGCGTGTCCCAAATAAATTGATCCGGGTTCTGCTAAAATTGAGATGTGCTCTTCTAAAATTTCTTTGCGATGGTAACGAGCTCCTATTTTCTCATTTATCAGAGTCTTGTCTTTACGTCCATAAAAGTAAATGCTTTTTATAACAATACTTCCAATATCTTTGGAAGCTTCTTTCCGAGCTTTAGCTACAGCTTTGTGGATTTTGTTTTTATCAACAACTAGAGTTAAATCTTCTTTTGAAACCAAGCCGACATCAGCTAAAACTGCAGAAGCAACAGCAGCAGCAGATCGCGTCGACAAACCGTATCTATCACAGACCTTAGCAACTGTTGGCAAGATCAGTGTATTCCTATTTGTCGTTGAAGTTGATGGTGTCCCTGTAGAGGCCGTATTCGTCTCTGTTATGGGATAAGTTTCTGGAGAAAATTCACGCATCGAATCGTCATCAAAATTTGCTGAGACAGAATCGTTATTTTCAGTAGAAGAATTTTTTGCTGCCCTTTCAAGTTTTCTCTGCTGTTGTTTCATTAATCTAGCTGTTTCTTTCTTATCGACACCTCTTATCACCATTTTCCTGTCATTTCTTTGATCCATCAAGAAACTTCTCTCATTGATGGGAACTTTTTTAGGTTTTAAACACGAACAAGACTCAAATACAGGGCACTTACAAGCCGCAACGTCGAAGAGCTTCTCAGATGACTCTAAAAAGCACTTCAGTTTATTTTCAAAACTATCACTTCGTTTGTTTCTGGGGTATCGTTTCAAATTGACGTACTTTTCGAAATATAATTTTAATAATTGAATTACTCGTTCCTTAGTTACGATTGGAATTGAAGCTTTTGTCTAAATACTGTTGATTTTTTCAGAAACAATTGTATATATATCTGAACTGGAAGGGTCCTTTCCATTATGCATACATTTCTGTTCGCTCCTGACAAATAAAATAAATTTTATGACGTCTTTTACAGTAGGTAGCTGCCGATCATAAAGTTCCTTGTAGGGTCCCAGTATAGCACAAGTAGTCTCACTACGTCTCGAACTCATTACTTAAAACTAACAGAATCGGCATATAACATTAACAATTGCAACTGCACTTTTATAGCATTAAAATTACTTTGGCTACGAAGAAAACACGCGTGAGTCAAGCCAAGAAAGCCCTCGAAACAAGTAAAAGGAATTAGCAAGTTGAAACCAAACAAAGTCGAAGTCGTCAGTAACATATTGTTGCATGCAAATCGAGACGTGGCGCCAAGCTTCGTGGACGATTCTACTGCGGAAATGGGGGTTATTCCCATATAGGCATTTACAGTAGTAATCACCATATGTTTTTTTTTTTTTTTCTGTTCGTGTTGATATTACGAATCACGATCTTTTTATTTCAGCTGTCGAGCTTTTATTTCACAGTAAATTTATAACTTTATTCACAGTACTTCTTTTTCAGTTGCCATAAAAATGACAATTTTTCAAAACTTTGACGATCGGTAGAGCCCTGAAGATATAGTTTTATTCTATTTTTTAAATTATTTTTGTAATTTACGATCGATTTCGCCAATTTTGAGAGGTCTTGCATTAAGAAAAACGGAATTTTTTTTTTTCGGGACACCCTAATAGTCATGTCTACACAAAATATGACAGCAGCAAACAAAGTGAATTATTATAGAGGAGCCAAGCCACTGTCAGAAGCTTTTGTATTAAGCTACAAAACAATCACATAAAAGGAAATAAGATGTATCATAATTTAGCTCTAAAGATTTTAACCTAGTTGAAACAGAGTTTCAGTCATTCTATATTATATATTAATTCAGGCTTACAAGCCATGCCGTATTAAACGCTCTGATTAATATTTTTTATAACTGCACCCAACGAATGTGCTGAGGAGCATTTTCAGAGTGGCAGAGGTGTACTAAAGGTCTACTGATATCTACTGATTTCTACCAACAATCAAGATTGTAAAAAAGACCTATAGAATGGTTTGGCGCTTTTTAGCATGTGATCTAAGTTAGTACATTTAAGAATTTTAATATAAACATACTGGTCGTTAAAATTTTATGTTACTTTTTAAAAGAATAAGAAAACATTGCAAGGAAAACTTTTTATGTAAATGGTGAGGATATTTTTTTTTTTTTTTTGCTTAAACATTAGGGATTGGGGCGATTAACATTGACAAAAGGGATAGTTGCACTGCTTGACTACTAGTTATTTGGCCCACTGACGACCTGTCAGTATGATCTGCCAATTATTAAACATTAGTTTCTAGAGTTAAAATTTATGAAAAAATCCAGTTTATTCTCAGTATTTTGGAAGAAACAGGAATTGTTAGGGATTGTTAAGCCGCATCTGGATCTTTTTGTTCCTAAATACACAAATTTGAATAAAAATGGTCTTCCAAGTTACTCAACAACTGCTCTGCAATTTTCAAAGAGAGAGTCAGTAACTTGAGTGTAATGGAAGAGAAAAAAAAATCGAAAAATACAACAAGGAAGATATATACAATAGTATAAAATAAAACTAAAGAAAACAGTTGTTATTTTAAAAAAATGACAAATTGTCACTGGCGAATGAATAAAGACACTACAAGACAAAGTTCTGTTGAGGAGCCCTTTATTAAGCAATGAAGAAAATTGTGCTGGGACTGTGTGGAAAATCACTATTCTTCTAAGCATAATAAACATGGAGTATAAACTGCTTTGACAGCATGAAAAACGCTGGGTAATTAAGTTACAATTGTTTTTAACGCAAGTATTAAAATGCAAAAGCATGTCAAAAGGCATAATTATATAGCAAAATCATATGAATTACAATCTTTAAGCTAGTTTTTTTTTAGTTTAAATTTTCATTAGGCTACCCATTTACTGATTTGTGTTAATTCAAATAAATTATGTCACTTTATCTCATAATATGGTTCGTGCTGTTATTATAAGTGGTGTAAATAACTTGATGGAGTGGGACGAATTACCTGACTGTTAGGAGCAGTAAGCTCCAAATTTGTAATTTCGGTCCTTCGATATCAATAATTTATTTCGTATTCCTTGGAACTGATCCATTTTGTATAGTATATGGACCAAAATTGCGAAAGGTTGAAGGAATTATCTTTTATTTTACATTAATATAGCATTAAAAAAAATTTTAGGTGGAGCATGGTACCTCGGTTTAACCATTATTATTGCTCCATTGTGCTTTTTGTGAGTACAGTATAACAAGTCATAAATACTTTACCTAACTTCTTAAGTAAGAAATAATTTTGAGTGATTTTTAATGCTATCGACAAAATGCTACCGACAAACAGAGGAGGAATCGGTACCGAAAGAAATCAGTTTGTCTATTAATATATAAAGATGTTTTGTGCTTATAATAAACATTCCTCTGGTCCACGAACATATCCCTCCTCATGCGTAATGGCTTATGTGTCCCATAGGATGAACTTTATTTATATCCGACCCTCTGGACATAACGTAATACTCTTTAAACAAAAAAAGCATCCAGCACACAACATTCAACGTTCAGTATACAACATCCATGTCATATGCACTTTAATCACTCGTTTGAATTTCAACTGGTTGTTTGACCGAGTGCTTTAAACTGGTCAACAACTTTGACTTAAAAGCTTCAAATAACCATACAAGTCAATAGGCTTAAAAAATTACACCGAGTGAGGATTTTCTTCTCTTTTTATATCCAAAAAAAAACAGAATTTTATGCGAAAAGTTCGGATAAAAATAAATGGTAAAAATGGTTTTAAAAAAACCTTCGTTTTATTATAAGTCGTTCAGTAACAAGTAATCGAAAATACGAGAAAAATACTTCAGAAGAAGAAAACATAAAATTTTGAAATAAAAGTAAAAACGGGCAGGGGGGAAGGTGGCAGAAAAACATCTATCTTTCCGATCATAAATGCAAAACACAGCCAAATGAGCAAAAAATTTAAAAATAGATAAACAAATAAATAAAATAAATATTGAGGGATACACTCTAACTGCTCCCACTCATATTGTGCCAAAATTCAGAACTGCTAAATCTTTAGAGTTGTAAGAGCATCTCTAAGATACTAACACGCAAACACATATTCTGCTGTAAAAGTAATGTCTAAGTTTTATTTATTCTTTGCGTAGTAGAAATAAAATGTATCCACCATACTTGACGAAGATAAATGTACTTATCTGCAATTCATCTTAAAAGACACATATAATTTAATGTTTAAGAATAATGTATTACCTTGTGGCAGGAAGATAACTCAAAGATGAAAGCCTATCTCTTGTTAAAAGAAAAAAAAAAACTTTTCTTGTTCAATACATATCAGCTGTTAAAAAAATAAATAAAAAGAAAATATGATACGAAAGGACAATAAAAAAAAAAGACTTTGCTTTTTGCTTCTTTAAACTAGATGTACCGAATTTAATATACAGCAGCCAATAAATCTTAAAATGAAAACTGTCATTACATATTTTGAAGAAATAACTAGTTTACTGTTATTAAATAACTATAGTTTGATGTTGTTGAATAAACAATTTTGATTTACAGACTATTATGGGGTAATTGTGCATAATTCCTTTTACTTTTTATTTCGATGTTACATTTTCTTAATGTTTTGAAAACCATAGAGTGGAGTAATGAAACTCTAAGGTTGAGAGACCTGTTAAATACTGACCCCCTAAATTATGCATTTGTATGCAAAAGTAAAAAGTAGCAATACCATCGATGAGGATCTTGCTTCTTTAATAGATGGAACATCGTCGTAAACTGTTCCATTCTTTTATTGCAGTTTTCTATTTTGAGAACAGAAATAAGATTTGTGTATCATTCATCTTACGCATTCACGTTATCTGCCACGATTGGAACATTTTCTGTTCATAAAACTGAAAACTACAATAAATGAAGCTTTTTACGATGATGTTCCTGCCATTTAAGCAGCTATGACTCACATACTGAAAACGATTCCACACTCGAATTCAGGAAGTCTATCGATAAATTGATTGATTGTTCAAAACGTTGTAATGAGTTGTATGAATCCTAACTTGCTTAAATTTCTGCCTTAAAACTTATATTTTTGCTTGTTTTATTCTATCCCTAAAACGTTTGGTTATATTTAGATCATACTGTGTAGGGAAGAAGTGGGTACAGCGAGGCAGAGAGAACAGTAAGACAACAGCATTTTTTTCTGTTTGGATATTTCCAGTCTGCTAAAACTATTGAAAACTTAGTCGACATACTGTGAACAATAATATCAATATTTTTTTTAATTCCAAGTATCATGTAAGAAAAATAACTATGTCATCATAGTTTGAATCCTTTGAAGTAAAACATGTCCAATTTTTGCTGCAGTTTCATAACTGTTAGATAAGCTTTACAGATTGGCGTTATTAATCTTACATTATCCTATGAATTAACGTTCATTTTAGCAGAAGCATGGTGTTTACAATTTTCTTTGTCTGAGAGTGGCATCTGTTGAGCTTACATTTGCAATGAGGGAACAGTGAGATACCATCAATTCGTTGCTCACATGGCATTTTTACATTAAAAGTGGAGAAACTAAAATTTAAAATAAATTTAATTATAACTTGTCTGTTGATGCAAATAATAATAAAATAAATTTGACAGCCAAATTTGAAAGAAATTGACTTCTATGTATTTTAGAAGTAAAAAAAGTAATTGAATTTTCACTGTATCCACTCTTCCCCTAGTTATGACTACGTATATACTGTATTGTCATAATACAGTTTAATGAATTCCACTTATGTCACCTTTTATTTAAATATCCATTACTTTGCGTCACCTTTTATTTAATTCCTAGCTTTTTTTGAAAATTTCTAGCTTTTAGCACCGTGAAATACTAAGCGTTTGTCTACTAAAATTAAACTTAAGCATAACCGAAATATTCTACCATCTTTGCTCAACTCTGTTCCTTTCAAGTTTTGAATTCTAATCCCTAAAGCTCTAAAATTGCGCTGTAGGGAATTATACATTTCACGTGTTTAAACACTTTGTTTGTTTTCTTCTTAGATACAAAATGCTGGGTATGAATTAAATTATGTAAAATTTTAAAGGATTCGCACAATTCTAAGTTTTAATATTTCATAAGGAATTATATTATTTGTTGTAGGAAGACTATAAGGATAACAAAACAATTTTTAAAATGGAAGTGATAAAGCATTTTGTTTAATAATTCATGTACATGATACCATGTTATGTGACAAAAATTTAAATGTTTAAATAACTTAGCTATATAAGATTAACTGTTAGAAATTAAGTGATAACATGACGAGTTTCGATTGATAGATGAGACATTCTTATATTGGCACAACACCAGTAACCGGTATTGGCGAAGCACGCCAGCTATTTTTGTTTCTTTACAAAGAGATTAGCCATTGGAAGAAATGTTTTCAAAGGTACAAAATATTTTTAGTTATTGTATTGTTATTATTATTTTTTTTTCAAATTAAAGAAAAAGAAGAAAGCAAAACTTGAGGCATAAGATTCAGTTTTTACATATGAAATCATACTTTTATAGATGATATTTGGTTAAAAACATGCACTTAAAACTACTAAGATGTGCAAATAGGGAACATTGAAGTTAAAATATCTTTAACCGTATACAAATATTTTCTCACGTAAGTAAATGCATATTTGTTTATTATTTTTTATTCTTTGGTATGAAACTAAATCTTACTCACTTATATTTGTTTTCCGAATACAGAAATAAAATTTTCCACTAGAACATGTATGAGTTTTACTTGGACAATGTAATTTACTACTTAGCAAAATGTGCATTTACGAATCTGCGACACATTCTATCTGAAATATTTTGTTTTGGAAATAGCAGAGTAAAAGTTCAAGTGTCAAAAAAGACCCGTATAAAACGTAGATGCGCAATGCATGGTTTTTCAATGTATACGAATGCTTCTGATATTTCTTTCATTTTTTATTATTTTTTAAACTTATTCGAAGCACTTATTTGCGTATTTAGTTATTTATTTACTCTGTAAATTCCTCCCTAATTAGATGAATTTCTTTAATTAAGCGTTTTATTACCACGAACATTTGTTACGCTCACTTTTTCAAAGCCTTTTAAAAATATGTAAAGCATACTTTTGTGCATTTCTGGCATAAATATGTTTTTTGCTTGCAATAATTTATGAAGTCAGCGCAGTAAACTCAAAAGATTCTGCTTAAATATTTAGACAAATGCGATAAAACATAAATTTAAAGCACCAACGAAAAAGGAGTAATTAAAAAAACATATGCAGCAGAGCAATTTGTTTCGTGCAATTTCAGTTTTAATTGCATTAAGAACGCTTCTTTTGAAACACTTTCAGTTTCAAGAATACACATATTTAATTCACAACTCCCAAGAAAACTTTCTGACAGAGAAATAAGTTGTTTCTTTTGCATGATTTTACTTCTGGGGGAATATTTGAGTGTCATGCTACTTTTTTTTCTTAAATGTCTTGTTTCTGTGGGTACGTCTATACTCCCTTAATATGTCCTGAAAGTTCTAACGTAAGGCCCTTTTTTCGCCACTGTGAGGGAAAATCAAAATAAATAAATGCTCTTCTTTTCCCACGTTTTTTGCACGTTTCTGGCCCCAAACAGGCCGAGCTTTCTAAAAAAACTTAACCAAGTTGAAATGTTAACATCACACAAGAAAATTATTGCATTGAAAATATGAACAAAGATACTGCACAGTTTTTATGGAACATGAACACTAAAAGAAATCAACATTACAATGTGCTTGCTCCATAGATGAAAATTAATAACTTTATTTAAGCGGGGTTCATGTGGGAACTCAAGCATTCTAGTTAAATATTGTAAAATGTTTAAAAACTATCAGCGATCTCATTGGTTCTATTTTAATGATCTAAAATAATAGAAAATCTTAAATAATTGTGATTGTTCAAGAAAAATGAAATTCAAAATATTTTTCTTTGATATTCTTTGATTTTTTCAAGTTATAAGGGAAATTGTTTCTTTAATAAAAGTATGTGGATAAAGTTTCAGTTTTTTTACGAAATATTTCTTTTTTTCTTCTCAATTTAATAGTAGGAGTCTGTCCAGGGGCGTGCGCAGAAACTTTGGGCCCCGTCACAAATGACTTTTCTGGGCCCCCCTCCATGTTATTTACCTCTATATTTTACCCTAGTTTTGAAAATATTAGGAGTCCTTCAGGCTCGGACCCGGGCTAACAGGTGTCTCTTCTCTCCCCCTCCTCCTTTGTTCACGCCCTTGAGTCTGTCCACAAATAATATATTTTATCAAGATTCAAATTATGACAATATTGAACGAAGAATCACACTTTTTCACATTCCTTTTGAAAATAATTCATTTTTGTAGAACATTGACAGTATAAATATATCCAATTATATTTCTTTCACTCAAGTAAATTATGCGCCTTATGAGATGCGCTTTCATATTTCTCTACATGGAAAACAAGAGTTTCAATGCGCAAGAGCTGAAACTGCGAATAATATTGAAACTGACGTGATTCTAAGCATAGAACAATCAATAAATTGCATAGTGTTAGAAAATTTTACGTACAAATGTTACAAGTAAGTTTTTTCTCATTTTCTTAATGGGATGCAGGATCAGTTTCCACAGTACCATAATTGAAGATTAAAATACTTGCTTGCTCCTGTTCACTTTCTAAAAATATCTGCTCAATATACTATATAACTGATATTTCCTTAACTTTTTCTTTCTTTTCTTTCTAAAAAAAAGTTAAAATTGCATGTTTTTTAATCATGATAACTAAGCATTTTAAAATACTAATAGCTTTATTTTCAAAAATACCCCTTTAAAGTTTGGTATAATGATCAAAATAAGTCCCCATCCACCTTCTGCTTACATATTTTTACCAGTGTTTAAAATTCCGAAAACATGTTTAAATATGTTTTTAAAATACATGAACAACACATAATTAATAAGCTCGTTTCACATTTTCTTAACTAAACTTTATAGTTGAATTTATACAATCATGCTTTGTGTCTTTTCAGTCAGTGGAAATGAGACATGAGTTTATTAACAGTACCTGTAGATTAAGACATACAGTGCTGCAAATATAAAACCTCGATTGATTTCAAAACCAATAATATACAAAGGCTAAGACAATATTTAACCTGCTTTGTAGTGTACAGATTTATATCGTAAAAATGTTAAAATGATCTAAAATAATTTACTGTAAAAAATACCTAAAGTAATGAAGCACAAGCTTTTTCTGGAAAAAATTAACCTTTTTGATATTGTGACCTTCAAGTGTAATAACGTTACTCTTTTTGAGTCAATGATGGCCTTTTAGATAAATCTTATTAGCCTCCTAGGTGACGGCCATGTTTTTCTAGAATTTCTGATAAGTGTCACTACCGAAATACCACGTGGTCCCATAAAGAGTCAGTCTTTTCTCAAAGGGATTTTACCCCCCTTGCTAATCCGCAGAGGGTGTGGATTTCCTTCTGCTTCATTAGTGACGCGTGACACTGAGCGACAGTTCACCTGGGCATCAACGCTAGTACAAAAGACTATCTTTGGAATGCAATTTCCAGCCTAGTTGCCCCTTACCACGTGCTATTTCAACTAGATTTCGAAACATAGGCGGATTTAGGCCGAAATATTTGGGGGGTGCAGCAATAACAGGGATCTGAGGACGGGGGGGGGTGGCATATTCCCCGAATAACAAGACAGTGGCAAAATCAGAAAATAATTTTAGGGCGGGACACACTTTTAAGTCTAAAAAACGCATATTTAGTACGATTAGGGGATGGGCAATTCTTAACATTTCAAACTGCAGAAAAAGTCTTAAACGAAAGTCGATATTAGAAGCAATGGGTGAATTTAGCTACTGGTTTGGAATGAGATTCACTCCCCAGAAAAAATTTGAAATAGTAGTTTTGAAAACGCAGTTTTACAGTTCTTGGTGATATTTTAGAGGCAAGAAAGGTACATGTGGCTCCAAGGCTATTTTTAGAAATGTTAGTCTTATAAATGTGATTATAGTCCATATTTATAGTTTGGGTTATGAATGAGACTCATAGACTGCCTCCAATCGATTTTTTGAAAAGCAGATAGAAATACGTAACCCCCTTCCCTCCCCCACGCTACTTCTTTAACTTTTCATACTTGAAGTTCCAAAAATACTACGGAGGACAATTTTTGATGCTGTTACCGGACGGGGTGCTCCCCCGGAAAATTTTCCAACTCTCCCATGGAAAATTTTCGAAATTGAAGTCCTGAAGTCCTAAAAATTAAGTTCTTCTGAAAGAATCCGTGGTATTAAAAAGAAAGGATTCTCCCACTTAAATATTTTGAAATAATAGTTTTCAAAACCAAAATATTAACATTCTTTGATGATAATAGAGAAAAGGGGGTCAGAGGCCCGTGTTCGAATATTTTCCAAAATTAAACTCTTAAACACATGAGTGTAAGACCATATTTGGTAACGCTATGGACACTGCAGTTTTTCAAAACTGAAGCTCCAAAAACGCAATGTTAAACTATTTTTGATGTATTTAGGTGATTAGAAGATCTATCTTCCTCGGAAATTTTGCGAAAGTGAAGCCCAAGAAACGGAATTTGAGGTACTCTGAGGCTTTGGAAAAGAAACATTTTGATGACAAATAGAACAAATGAAAATGAAATAGAAAAAAATAAAAAAAAAGGGGGGGGGGGAAGGGGGAGGTATGAAAGAAAGAGGATAGAGCGAGAAGGCACACAATTCGCCGCCAATAATCTGAAGCTGTTGAAAAATTTATATGTAAATATTTCTTTTTGAAAGAGAAATTAAGATTTTTTCCCAACATTCTCTTTTTTTTCCGTAAAATAACTGCGTTTTCCCAAAATGAGATCTTTTCTTCTCTACAATAAAGAATCTTTTTTTTTTTAAACATCTACTCAGCATTTTGTGGGGAGGGTCACCAGTCTTGTGCCCCTTCCCCCCTGGATGCATAACTGCAGCAAAATGTCCGGAAGTCCTCTTTCAAAAAGTTTTGATTATTTGCCTTAAAATTGTTTGTTTTCGGTTGATTTCGGTGTAGATTTTATTGATCAAGTTTCTTACAATAGCCATGTTTTCTTTTTGTTTTTTTTTTTTGGACTTATTAGTTTTTTTTTTTTTTTTTTTCAAATGGATAAAATTACTTTAATTCTTAATATGAGCACAGTTATATTTTTCTTGCTCTAGCGACGTGTGGTAATACACTGGATTCAAGTAAATTTAGTAGTATAGCAGCTATGAATTTTTTTCCCCAACTGCGTTTCTGAGTGAAATATACTAAACTAATTTTTTTTTACAAAACCCAACCAAAAGTTTTGGGGGTGCAGCGCACCCCCTGGCACCCCCGTAAATCCGCCTATGTTTCGAAAAAGGGGAAATACTAAGCCCGTTTGAAAGCATGAGCATGTTGTAATTCTCTTCTAAATTCGAATGTGAATGTCCTAAATAAGACACGGGAACAAATATTTTGGTGCAATATTTTAATGTTCTAATTACTTGTGTACTTATGTTTTGAGAGCTACTATTACTTTAATTTTGTCTATTATATCTGGTTTTTACGATATAACTGTGGCGATGTTTCTTAAATATTTTTATTTAGGCTTTAGTATGGATAAAATAATGTAAAAAAAAACACTAACTTCTCTGAGAAAACTTTAAAAGTTGACACATTTCAGTGATTTTTATCTTCATAGTCTCCTTGAAAATTCCATTTTCTTAGTATAAACATCATACTTGTCCTGATATCGGTTAACTTATACCTTTATTCCTAATACTTCGCTAGTATCTGCAAATTGATCAGAACAACTGTCTAAAGTGTTGTGTGAGTAACCATTCACATTGCATCTAAAGCGTCTCCTGCAATTATCGAGAATGCTTTGATGCGCATTTTAGTGTCCAGGCTTTCAAAACCCTATTTATGCCATACCTTTTTTAACTTCATGTTTAAAGAAAATTTATAGTTACTAATTTATGGGCAAAATGAGGTAACATGGAAATACTTATACTATTAATCAATACTCTGTCACTACAGTAAGTACGCCGATAAATTCTATTTTGGCCTCAAAACAACGTTAGAAAAATATTTAAAAAAAAGGAATAATAATGAAAAGAAAAACGCGTACGAGGGTTTGATTCAAAATAATCCCTTAATTTAAACGTTATGGTGAAAATTCACGTTTTTTTTTGGGGGGGGGGTAACTAGAAATTTTAAGAAAATGTATTAACTTCAGCTTTTACTCCTAATAAAACTGAATTAGGAAAAACAAAATCATCCACCACTAATTGACCACCAATTAAAATCCTGTACAGCCATCGGGCTCCCGATTTAGCAGGTCTTGTTATCAAGACTTTTGGAGGCATCTAAACCGTTCGCACTCTGCATGTCATCAGACACGAAAACAACAACAACATCGGGTATTTACTAATAATAAAGCTCAAAGTCTAGCTGTGTGGAGGATGTCTGCAGGATGTCGGTGACGCGCATAGCGCCTAGACCGTTCAGCCGATTTTCATGAAATTTAGCAAAGATAGTTTGTAGCATGGGGGTGTGCACCTCGAAACGATTTTTCGAAAATTCGATTTTGTTCTTTTTCTATTTAAATTTTAAGAACATTTTCCAGAGCAAAATTGTCATAAGATGGACGAGTAAATTCCGAAATTATCATGACGTATAATGGGAGAGCGAATGAACATAGCCAATTGGCGAGAAATTCGTTATCCATTATTTGTAAATATACAAGCGTACCAAATGACCTTTTAATTTTCAACTACGGCAAAGCCGTGCTTGTACCACTATTACCAATACACTTCGGAAAACTTTATTATTTAATGAAAACAAAAATATTTTATACATTTTGAAAAAAAAGATGTCTTAGTAAACCAATTTGCGTGACAAGCTGTTTGAGGAGGGGGGGGGGTAAAAACAGACATACAGTTCCTCTATCTCAAAAGCATGCTTTGAAAAGTGTTATTTTTCAGGATTTATTTCGTTTACTTATTTTCTGTATTTAAAAATTTTAGTAACATTCTTAACGAAATCTTGCGCATGGTTTCCATTCCTTAATTTATTTACTCTTTTTGCGGAAAAATAGTCTATAAGGAAACAGACCAACGGACAAGCGTTTCCTCCACCACAAAATCCGATTTTCAACTTTTTTTTTTAGTTTTCTTGTTGAATTTCTTTTCAACTTGTTAAAAAATAAAATTTTTACACTCGTGCGACAAGTGGGAAACACAATTACAATATTAAAATTTCAAATATAGTAATGGGAGTTGCATGTACATGTTTCGGCATTTTAAGGAGCCTTTTTTAAAATTAAGCGAATTCAAAAATTAAATTATGGTTAAAAAGACAGCGGTCGCGTGTCACAACGATAATAAAGCTAATGAAGTAGAAGAATAAGAGTGCAAGTATGATGTAAAGTCATTCATTTTTCATCAAATTTAATGAGTTATATATTTTCCACCAGTGATCGGAAGTGGGTTTGTTTCCTTCAGTCAAAAGTACTAGTTTTAGTTACTGAAATTGATAGAATAGGCACAAAAACAACATGGACCCAGAAAATATTTTCATTTTCCCAACAGTTATTTTTAAATTAATTTTTAAAAATGTCCAATTTTTCAAATAAGGCGTGGTCTTGATGACGTCACAAATGATGCACTTTGCCGAATCTTTCTACCGCATTTAAACGTTATGATAATCAAGAAGCGAATTAAATATTGCGCTCTACGCTTGCAATCAACTATATCGTTGCCAATACACATTAGTAAAGATGGGAATTACATATTTTGCTCTTTGAATGGCAACACTGAATAGTATTTCATCATTTGTGATGTCATCGACAGAAACATAAACAATGAAAGCGACCGATTTAAGTAATTTTTTGAAAATATTAAACTTAAACAAATTATTTTAATAATGGTCAGATCCTATGTTTTTAACACATCCTGTTGTACTATGGGAAAGTCTTCAGGATCTTTTCTGTTATAACAAAATAAAATTCAGCTGATAAGTTTAAAAAATGAAAAGACAGAAAATGAAATAAGAATGAAGAAAATATTTACCTTTGGAGTCATGAAGTTTTCTTTATCCCACAAAATCGTCAATTTTACTCATATGATGTTAATTTTTACTATGACATCATTTATTAGCGAAGGTTACAAATAGAGATTACAAAAACATTGCTGCTAAAAATAGATTCTTAGAAATTAGCAGTGTTCCAAATTACAACACTCTCCCTTAATATCTTATAATTTATATTTGATTTCAAAATAATTTAAAATTGCGTAATCTATTGTTTATAAATCAAAGAATGTAATCCAGTCAAGGCATTCCATTGAATTTTGACTTCTAGATTTCACCTTGCTTCTCGCAAGTAAGAATTGCAGTAGGACCCTGCTCGTTGGGCTTCTTTCTTCTACGAATGGCTCATATCGCATTCATAGTTGCGAAATTTAGAAGTTTGAATTCAAGAGGTACCAAAATTACAAGCAATTCAAGGTGCTGGATGATGGATGTTGTATACTGGGCGTTGAATGTTGTGTGCTGGATGCTGTTTTCGTCTAAAGAATATTGTGTCATGTCCAGAGGGTCGGATATACGTAAAATTCATCCTATGGGACACATAAGCTATTACGCATGAGGAGGGATCTGTTCGTGGACCAGAGGAATGCTCATTATAAGCATAAAAAATACAATTAAAGAAACATCAATTACGGTCAATTAAAACACTAAGAAATCGTAATTGCCCAAGAAAAAAAGCTAATTAAAAAACCTTTTTTTTTTGGAGAATACTTTTCTTTGACCTTTTTTGAGAGGTTGATGATATGATTGAGATGAAACATATTGTCAAAAATCATTGCAAATAAAAAAAATTTATTAAAACAATGTCATTAAATTTTGAAATGTGTAAAAATGGTGAAAATAAATTTAACCGATTTGCGTTTTAAAACATTACTTCAAGTTAAATTTTTACTGAGAAAACCAGAGGTAAAATTTTACTGTTTCTCTTAAAATCTTAAAAAAAAAAAAAAAAAAAAAAAAATCGTACTTATTGAAGAAAATAAGATATTCATAGTTTCTAAGTAAAATCAGAAAAGAAATTGTTGAATTTAATCCCAAAACCTAAAGTACAGCCTTAAGTCGTACTTTCCACTACAAATTCTTCATTGAAAAAAAAAAGAAAAACTTTTCTTCAATGCTTCAGGCAGGACACTGGTATGTGTGAAAAGATATCAAATGGAATGTCTCTCAGCGAAGTATGCTGTATAGACAGCATACATTATTCAACACGCGTATGAAAGTGATCAGAAGATTGAAAAAATATCGGAGTTCTAGAGGAAAGATATTTTCTTGCTGGAGAAATGTATAGATACATTGTTTAAAACAAATTGCACTGAAATTTATAAAAGCTCTATCGTCGGATTTTATTCCTTTGTTATTAAAATAAAAGTATTTGAGCTTAATATTTTGAAATAAGTGTTAAACTATAAGTGGGATAAGAAAGGAACGCTCAAAAATATTTATGTGTCAATATTTTAAAATATGCCATTTTTAATTTATAATTGTGTATTCCTTTTATAAAGGAAACAATAAAATAATTGTTCATCAAAAATATGTATATATTCCTGTGCAGATGTTGATAATTTAACAAAGTTAGTGTCATATAAGTTGAAGTTTTTCATTGATTTTCTTCAGTGATTTACGGTGTTAAAGTAGAAGTATTTGACTTAAAGAAATATTTTGAAATACACGTTAAACAATGGTAAAATAAAAGCATGTTAAAAAGCTATTTATCTATCAATTTTCTAGAATATGATATTTTTAAATTTTAGATTTTGTATTCCATGTTTTAAGGAAGAAAATTTCATCGAAAGTATGAATATTTGTGTGTAGTTAATCATTTGACTGAATGAATTCCATGTAAATTAAAGTAAAACTAAGTAGGGAGACGAGTACTACAGTGTAAATTTTTGTTTTCTTCGAAATAAAGAACTTATCCCGATGTTTAAGTATTGGACCAATGTTTAGTTTTAACCTGAAATTAGTGAAAAAATATAATTTGTTGATCTACATAGGTTCATACAAATATTTTTTAGTTATGTTTGCAATTGCTTAAAAAGTAGTAGAATATTTTGAGCATTTAATCATTTTTTACTACGTATTGTTAGCATGAAAATTACGAAAAGTGCTCAAATTTTCCCAAACAGTATTTAGTTATAATTTGAAGGAATATTGGAAATTATTGTACAACGGGAAATATAGGTGATGAATCATTCCATCTATTATTGGGGGGGGGGGGAATCAGGAGGTATGAGACAACGGGAATAAAAAGGCATCTAAATATCGATAAAATATGTTTTTTTCCTAGTTTTGCACGACATGTTTGTGTAAAAGACAAAAACCTTAATTTTATACTTCAAAAAAAAAAAAAAAGTAAGTAGCTGCAAAAGTAAAAGTAGTGATTACATTGTAAACGATTTTTTTTTCAATCTTATTAGTTTGTGAAAAAATGTTATAAATGAATAAAAAGTTCAAATATATCTATATATATAAAAATGGATGTTGGTAAATTTGTTCGCTAAGATCTCAGAAACTACCCGGCAGATTTGGCTGAAACTTTCACCGTTTGTTCTTTTTGGTACTGGGGAGATTTGTAGACCAGTTCGAAAAATTCCTTTTTTATTCTAATTTGTCCAAATTTTTGCATAAATGCCCCAATATGACGGTGAAAAAATACGTGGACATATTAAAATTATGTGTCCATCGAAAACGCTTATTTTTCTGCAGAAGATGGCATCTGTTAGAAAGTTCTAAGTTGTAGGAAAAACAAGTTATGAGCTTTTTTTGTTCCATGTTCGAAGGCTTTCCTCAACCCAATTCATTATTTAGTGTATCATCTCAACTCCCAGTTCATAGTTAGAATTTTTTAATGTTTTTGTGTTTCGTCTGACTGTTTGAGGCTTTTCTCATGTCAAATCTTAAAGTAACGTTTTTCCCCAAGACAACAACACAGTATGTAAACAGTTCGTTCCTCAATAGACATATAGAGAAGGTAAGATTCCATGTAAAAAAAAAAAATAAGTATTAACTGATGAATCTTTTTAAACATGTGAAATTTAATTTCATATTTCTTAAATTCTTCAAATTTGTATACGCTTAAATTTCGTGTTTTCGTTTCTTAATGAATACTATTTTGCTCTTTTTACTTACTGCTACTTTAGTTTTATAAGTAAGGAAGAAGCTAGATTTTAAATGACGTCGAAAAGGTGTGTTTTAATTCTTTCACTTAAAACAGAAAACAAATGCAAGTAACGATTCTTTCTCATAATTATTGCTAACCCAGGCAACGCCGGATGTTTTTGCTAGTAGTATATAAAGTAAAAGCCAAATTAAATCTAAATGAAGTACGCTCTATGTGAGAAGTATTTCAAGATAATAATCCTACTTTGAGAAGAATGGAACGAGTCTTATTCCGTATATGGCCAAGGTCACTTTTTTTTCTGTTGTTACCGAATTATTCCCAGGACTGATGAAATGGAGGAAAAATGAGCGATTCCGACTCTGACTCCGAGAATTTTAGAGCCCTCGACTCCGACTCCGTAATCACTGAATGAGTTGTGGACCTTGAGATGTCCGACTCTATATGACCGACTCCGACTCTTGAAATTTTAAAGCTTTGAATCAAGACTCCCGACTCCGACTCAACAATCCGGGTTATTTCTTGAATATATAAATACAGAGATAGTTGTTGTTTTTTTATTAATTTAATACTTTCAACACATTTATATGTGAAGAAAAAGCAAACACTGAGAGTTCATTTAGCAAGACTTTGGATTGCAAAAGTATTATGTAACTTTTTTATTGATTTTATTTGCTGCTTTCTCGTTGGACGTCATTTAGGAGACGCAGTCAAAGCGGTTGCACAGCAAAAGCATCCAATATATAGAAAGGAATCTGAAATAACTATTTTTCCTTACAACCTTTTGCGTTCAGCTCTGATTTTTTTTTTTTTTTTCAATGCCTTGAAACAGATTTCCAGATCAGATAGTTTTCAAAGCCTTAAAAGTCTCTCTTTATATAAAACGTCTTTGAAAATATTTTGGGAAATACTAACATCTCCAGCTTTCTACAAAGAGTCATCGTTTCCAAACGGATCATTTTTATGGGAAGTGAAATTCATAAATGTATTGACAATGTTATGCGCATTTCTTAACTCATAAATGTCATCAAAACCATTTTCTAAAATGAAATGTATAATATTTGGAAGAGAAAATATATTTATTGATGACATAAGTTTTGGATAAAATATTCAGTTTCCTCTTAAACAAGCTTGTGTTGTTTTATCTATAATCTACATATTTAAAAAACGAAAATACATTTGCCCAAAGTTTTTAAAAAAATCAACATCAGTACAGTGGCTCTTAGTAATATACCTATTTCTTAACTCATTTTATCTGCTCATACAGCTTTTGCCAACCTAATCTATTAACATAAAGCGATACTGTAGACTAAAGGATGTATTATGATAAAATACGACGATACCGACAAACATGATTAATGTACTGCGCATTTAGTTTGTAGATCAAGATGATTAATGATGTTGCTGCAGAGTAAATGACATAACTTTGATATTGACCCGTATATTGAACCAATATAATTTATAACCTTGGACCGTCATTATTTTGTTTTCCGGAAATGTAATGATATATTACAAAAATCAAATCAAAATTGTATTTGGTAATTCGAAATCAATGTAATGTCATTGGACACTCGAAATTTGTATAACTAAGTTTCTTTCATAATTTGGAAAGAACATTTTTATTGTGATGTAAATTCTGAACTCACTGTTTAAATGGTTATTATACATACGAAACCAATTTCGTTAGGTTTAAATTTGCAACCAAGTTCGTTTCACTTGAGAGCTACTGTAAGAAAACAAAATGGATAAAGATAATTTGAAATGTGCATTACTTCAGGGCTGCTGAAACAAATCGTTAAACGAGTGGAAATATTTTTAAGCTAAATTTGAACCTCATTCATCCATGCAAAACGCTAAAACGTCAACTATTTGGTCATAGAATTTTCAACAGCTTTATTTATATATTGATTGCTTGAAGGTTTTGGAGATTTTTTCATATTGCAATGAAATTCGACACTTTTCGTCAGAAATATTAAATCTTCAAATACTGAGGTCTGAAATTTTACATTAAAATGTACCTTAGTAAAATTCTTAACAGACATCTAAATTCACATCGTATAAAAACATTTTATTTAATTTATGATTAAGCTATTTTGCTTATGAAATGATTATCTTTAAACGTTTTTTTTTTTTTTTTTTTCAAGGCATATACCATTGTTTTACCTTTTATCCGAAAGTCAATCATCAAGTTTTAAACATTTTTAAAACCGCTCATGTAGCTGCACAAAAAAGGTTGGTTTTGAAGTTGTAATTTCAGCACTAGGTAAGATTAAGTTTACTAACCAGAAGCAATCCTTGGATTGCCATATGAACAGAAGTATTTATGGTATTTTTTGCAAATGTTTTCCTTTTTTCATCATACTTCTTGATCAGGTTTAACATTCTCCAAAATACCGTCATAAATAGCATTCAAATTACGTGTAAAACATCAAGAACTCGCACGCTTTTAAATTGCTCAGCATTGTTCGACTTCAGGTTTTCTGGGACCATTATAAATACTACCTATTCGATCCATGACCTCGTATTTCGGGAAGCTACAATAACATTTGAAAAAATCGTATTATCTAGTCAATTCTTTCTTTGTTCTGTCTTTTCTTTGGGCTGATTTATTAAACGTCTGGTAGGCTGTTTTCGTTTCTTGTGATGTACTTGTATTAGATAATTTCTTATGCTTTCTATTTGGAATATATACTGGTACTTCGGCTAAGTGAGTTCACTCATTACTTTTCGCACTGTTTACTGCTCAAAAGGTTGAATTGTAACCTTGAGAGCTATACAGGCATAGGACAAAATAATAGGAACAACTGTGAAACAAAGAAAATCTTTTTTTTGTTTAAATATAGGGTTGGGCCGCCATTTGTCCGAATGAGTTTGTACTCAACATGGGACTAACAAATACGGATCTTGAATATAGTTCAATGGAATCCTCACCCATTCCTCGTGCAAGACAGTCTCGAGTTTAGATAAGAGTTCGTGGAGGAGCAAACCGCGCACTAATTTTCTTCTCAAAAATGTACAAAAGCAGGGGTTCCCCCCCCCCCACCACGATCAAGTGCACACCCTCACCCTAAATATCGTGAAGATCCCCTCCCAGAAAGGCAAGAGCCCTCTAAAAATGGTAAAATAACCCTCAAAACAATCCCCTGAAATTTTAATGGCACAGTCTTCGCAATAACCCCCCTTCCTAGGTGGGCACCACCCCTGACAAACGCTAAATAATGTTTAAATCAGGGGACTAGGGACCTTACGTTAGATGTTTCTCACCATCGTCATGCTAATGTAGTCATGTTTGAACACAGTGGTAGGCGGGAGTAGGGGCATTATCATCTTGGAACACAGAACGTTCTCCCGGAAAGAGAGTCTGAAGATTAAGGTGAAGGGGTGATTCGTGAGAAAGCTTCGATAATGTTCACCTGACATTGTCTCTCTCAGAACAACAAGATGCTCCAATCTAGAAGAAGATATTGCTCCCCACACCATCACAGAATCTCCTCCATGCTTCACGCTAGGAACCAAGCTGTCATTATATGCTTCTTCCGGTGTTTGCCAGACAAACACACGTCTGATACCCTGGAATAAAGTAAATGATTACCCGATCGACCATACGAGTTTACAATTTTTATTTTGTCCAGTTTAGGTTGCACCATGAATGTGCGCAGCATGCAACTCCCGTTGAATAGTTTTCATTTATACGGGGCTCTGTAGGTGTGTATTCATTTCAGACGTTATCTACGGCAGTAATCTTGCGTTTTCAGGAGAAAATCCTCTTCAACACTCGTCTATCACATCCTTCAACTTTGACTTTTGCCCACTGTTGTGCTTCGCATGAGACACCTTTCCCAGATTTGTTTGGACTGTCATAACCCTTAATACAGTGGTACTTGAAACAGCCACAAGATTGGTTGTTCTGGACGCTGACGCATGACGCACCAGCGAGATGAGCTCCAATTATCATGCCTATTTTCACCTTGGAGCGATCGAATATAATGAAGCTTTTCTAAACACAGAATTTTTCCATTCAACTCTCCCACTATCAAATGCTTGTGTGTGTGTGATTGATGATTTTCCTACCACCTTTGCTAGGTGACAAACAGTTGCTATACGTGCCGGTCGTTTGTTGGACGGTCCAAGAAAGACTCAATTTTAATTGGGTGTTCCTAATATTTTGTCCTACACCTGTATATGCAGCAATATTGTGACAATGTGTTCTTTATTTACAATGTGTGTTTTTACTCTATTTTTATTTCACTTCATTCATATTTTAATGCAAAATATTTTTCATTATTTTTCCTTAAAAACAAAATTAGCTGTTTAAAAATCATCAATGCAAGAGTTTATGACAATATATGTAAAAAGAAAAAGGCAAGTCAATGTAAAAGATTTTTCATTATTTATTTTGAATTTGAATCTTATTTCTGGGTTAATCTTCTTCTCTTTTGTCCATGTCTAATAAAACTTTTTTTTCGTGTTTACTTTTTCGATAAATTACACAAAACTCTAAAAAGCACATATCTTGCTGTATTGCTATGAACTGACATGTTATTACATATGAAGCTGTGAGAAGCATTAAGTAAGTAGTCATTGTAAAGTTTAGAGCAAAATGCATTTTAACGTTCAGGTCCTAGGTAGGTTTTATTGATTTTTTTTTCTAAATTATACTGTATAGCAGTATCTATTATTACTACCTGTTCTTCTCCTTGTCACACAAAAGAAAAAAGGTTCTCCTACCATCTTACTGGTTCTTTGCTGCACACTGTCTCATATGCGCTTCAATTGCAGCTATCTGGTTGAAGCTATGTGAATGCGAAGTAAAAAAAGTTAATGTTTATGTAGGGGAATCTGGGACAAAATGAAACAGTGGAGCAAAGTGAAATGCTGGAATAATTACTCTGCTTTAAGCACCACCTATTTAGAAATATTTTAACTATGTAGTAACAAATATAGTCTCATTCCATTTAAGAAAAAATTTCCTCTGAAAACCACAATAAATGGTCATATCAACAGTTTTCAAAAATGGATACTCAAGTTGTAATATTTTGCTGTAAGTCGAAATGTATTTTTATATTATCAAATGATAAAGCTCTTGCTATTATCATTTTAAATATTAATTTCGACCTTCTAATATTTGGTGCAGTATCTATTTAATTAATATTTAGTTTATTTGTGTTTTTAATATTTTTCACAATTCGTCAATTGCATGCGGAGCAAAGTGGATGGAGCAAAGTGAAACAGTCCATTTCGTTTATTCATTCAATCATTTATTCAATTTTTTATGTATTCAATTATTAACTAATTTATATACATCCCTTCATTTAATAATCTGCTTGTAAATTTATTCATTCACTTATTTTCTTGTTCAATCAATACTTTATTCACTCAATTGTTGTTCCTCATGTCTCAATTTATTTATTTTTATTTATTAGTTTATTGTTTCATTATCTTTTTATCATCCTTTTATTTGCTCATTAGTTTGCTAATAAACATTTTTCTCAATCGAATAAAAAGTATTTCATTCGAAAAATATTTCATTTTTCCCTTTGCTCCAGAAATTACATTTTTTTTTTGAATGCACAATTTCATTGCCAAAAATAGAAAATAATGTTTCAACACATGTTTCATTATAAAATACAATGTTCTTTCATAATGCACTGTAATTTTCAAAACAAATTTTTAAACTGTTCATTATGAAAAAGTTTAGCCATCTTTACTATTTCATTTTTCCCCAAATTCCTCTACATTTAAACTTATAATGCGTTAATTAACAACCTTTTACAAAGGTAATAATACATACTTTTGCAATTCAACACATAACCTGGGATTTTACTTAATTTGCAATCATTATTCCTACCTTCAAATGTACAAATAAATGTCTCAAGAATTATATTAAAATAACGTATTCCTTTACTGTTTATTTTCATTTTCAGAATAATGTGTCATGAAAGAAGAACATGATACCATTGACAAATTATGGAAACAAAATCCGAATAAATCAGTTTAGGAACAAAAGGTGTGAACCGAGAAATCTATAATTTCTTAGGAAAAAAGAACGTTCATTAATCACCAAAGACACTGTGGCAGCCTGTTGCTATGTCATTAGTTTTCACCCTTTTACAACGCTGACGTAATTTTTAAGCTTCGCAAATGATTAATCCACCCCATCCAGTGATAAGTTGTAGAAGGTAAAAGAAGTTTCTTCATTTTTGGTTTCACGCAGGCGATGCTTTAGAGATTGTTTGGAAATATGATATGTTAGTTGAATGCTATTTTTAAAATACAGCCCGCTAAAATCAAGCCAAAAAATATTTTTAACGAAACAAATTAAAAGCAACCATTTCTCAAAGGATGTATTTTGAGGAAAAGAAAAAAATGACTGCAGCCATTTAATTACGCGCTTTTAAGTGAGAGCAAATTTTCATGTGATTTTTTATACTAGGTCATTCACTTTTTCTATCTGTAATGACAGTTTTATCACAAAAATTATTTGTTCACTATCATATAATTATATGTTCAAAACGTCATTTTTATCCAAATTTACAAATTAGCATTTTGCAGTTTAATAATGCATAAAATATGAAAATGCATGTACCATATTTTATTAGTTTTAGTCATAACTAATAAACAATAATGGTTATTCAATAATTTCTAACATCAGGTTATAGTTAAAAACTTGATTGTGCGGTTTGTTGTTCGGTTCTGCTATACTTTTCGAAATAAAAACTACTTTTTCTCTTTTCTTAACCTATTTTTTATTAAATGTCTTCAAAGTCCAAATAGTTTAATTAATCGAAGCATTATTTCAGGTTATGGAAGAAACGAAAGAGAAAGAAAGAATTATGTGCTCAAATAAAGTTCGAATTAATACCAGACATTACTACTAAGTACGTCATATATCAGTGATCATAATTACATAGCATAGTTTTTCCGCTTATTACGTTAGTCACTACAACTTAAAACTAATGTTATTCCTTTCAATAATTCAATTCTCTCTCTTCTTCCTACTTCGCTGTAATAGTATAAGAATGTAACGGCGGTGCTACACAATAGTTTATTCGTATCACGTTCGGCATTTTCAAAATTGCATTATGTTTAAGAGCCAACGCCAGGCAAAGGAAACGCGTTCAATGGACCATCGTCACTGAACCCATGAGACTAGTGATTTCCTTGTCTGTCGCATAAACCAATTTGTTGAAAGAACAGTAGGAGCATTACATGCAACTTATGGGATCTAGAATAGTTACGTTATTTCTTCTACTACACGTGGTTGGTTCTATTCTCTTTACATTTGATTTTTGAAGAGAGTGGATTGGATGCTAAAATTAACATATTTATTTAAACAAAAACTTATGCGACCAAAAGATGTGGTCAAAAATGAAATATTTATTTATTGGGGGGGGGGGGTTAAATTTTTCGAGATTCGTTCTTTTACAGTAGAAAAATGCCTTACGTTGTTGTAAGACATTTTCTATTGTATGCAGTTTTGGTTTTGCATTGTTTTTTTAGACATTCTTTTGCTTCAAAAAGGGAAACAATAATGCCAATTATATATTTTAAATAGAGCTTTCAACGACATTGTGTATTTTGTATTGCCATTGTGAGGAAACAAAAGTCGTTTTTAAGAACACAAGCTATAGTAATAACATTTCTAAAACCACGAAGCTTATAATAAATGACTTAGAAAATGCTGGATTTAAATTGAGTCAAATAGTTTCATTTTTAATTTTAATCTTCCACTCACCCAACAGAAAGAAAAGAAAACTATAGCTGACTTCTTTTAATCCTATTTCAGAGTGATTGGCATTGTTTCTTAACAACCGATTTCTAAAAATGCTATGGCGTGGGATATATTTTTAGACTAAGATCTTGCAAAATCTACATTATATCTGTAATTTTTACGCTATTTTCCCTCCTTTTATTCATTTACTCCAACAAGTTTAGGAGTTCAAAATGTTAATACTTATGCAGTTAAATTTATAAACGGTAAAAATAGGCTGACGTTATTACTTCAAAGTTTTTAAAATGTATGATCAATGTTTCGCAATTGATTGCATACAATGCTAGAACTCAATTATGAGTTGTGCAAATTTTATACCATATTTTCCTAATCATACATTTTATGTATTTCTCTAAAAATATAGACTTTCTTCTTCTTCTTTTTTTTTTTTTTGAAATGATTAGTTAAAAACGGTTTTAATGCTAAATCAATCTTTCTGAGCGACACGAAATGTGCAACTTCGGTGTTTTCAAAACTTAGCCCCAGCTTTTGTATTGAGGTAA
This sequence comes from Uloborus diversus, assembly GCF_026930045.1. Taxonomy (NCBI): domain Eukaryota; kingdom Metazoa; phylum Arthropoda; class Arachnida; order Araneae; family Uloboridae; genus Uloborus; species Uloborus diversus. The sequence goes on from NC_072732.1 coordinate 131,124,247, forward strand.
AGTTGTAAACGTATTCTCTGAGTCTAAATTTGGTTCCACGTAAAATTATACCAATTTATTTTATATCCGTACATTAGAACCGGAATATCCTTTTAGCAGAGCACTTGACTTCTGAGATTTTCAAAAGTATTTCTTAGTTTTTGAGTTAACAACTGCAAGCAAACGTAAGAGAATAATTCTGAAATGGCTTAAAAGCACCAAATGGTATACATAGAAACGATAATAAAAATCCAGGAGTAATTTTGTTATTCTGAAGAGGAACGAGTCATCATGAAAGCAAATTTAGAATCGAATTTATTTTCTCGAAAGCAATGTCATATTTAACTGATTTTTTAGACGGATTTGGATAGATTCCAAGATAGCTGTACTTCTCTTTTTGTCTTCCTGTTAGAAAAGAAAATTATTTCAAATATTTAGTTAAAATCTTTCATAAAGCAGTGACACTCAAAAGTACATTGTTTACGACCATGCATAATAAACATGTAAAATCACAAGAGACTACTTATACACTCTTTTTGCGGCATATATCACAAATTCGTGTAGAATTACAATTTAGTGTTTCATGTATAACTATAATATTAGAATAGTGCTAATATAAGGCTAGAAAGGTGGAAATATTTCAAATACATGTATTCTTGTGTGCTAGTCTGATAGAATTTGTTTAGAAACAAGGTTCTTGTCAAGTTATCTAAAGTTTGTACATTTACTACACTCTCGTCATAAACAGCGATGTGAATCTCAGTTTTTTTTGTTCAATCATTTCAATTATATCATTTAATAATTTATTGGACAAATAATGCAGTATAGCTAAGTGTTAGAAAAATATACTTTACTTGGATGGCAATATATAATTCTAAAGAAAAGACCAAAAAATATATTAACTAGAATACAAAATATCAAGTGTCGTGGCTAAAATTGGGCCACTACACTTTTCCTTTCTTAGTTAAAGGAATAGTAAAACATATTTAGAAGTATATTCATCATCAAAATATTTGTGATTGCAATGAGTGGGCATTTTCAAGTTTTGCGTAAAAGGCGTATAAAAATAACTTCCTAGGTTGGCTTCCATTGAATTTTTTCTAAATCATGCTATACAACAGCACCTATCAGGGCTACTAGTACAATCTCTTGCCCCAAGACAGATGAGAGTTTCACCTACAATGCTCATTGGTTATATCCAAATTTTTAATTTTGCCACTTACATACCTTTGCTTCTCCCTGCTTAAAATGATGTCTTCCAAAATCAAAAGGGAAATCTCACTAGCAATATACGTAAAAGGGTAAACAGAAAAAATATTAATGTTCAATTGAGACCCTACTGTCCGACCACGTTTATTAAAGAAAACTGGAATATAGCCTGCTAAGATGAATCCGTCTAAAAAAATCTTGGGAGGAAAATAAACGAAGATATTTAAAGCTCGTGTTTTTTTTTTTTTTTTTTGGTCCAATATGTGGCTGCTTCCCAACTGGTGTCCTTGAAAAGTACTACATCGTCCATTTTCACCAATAAAAAGAAATATTCTGACCTCACCTCTCCATCACACCAGTCTATGAACAGTACTATCAAAACCAATTGCATTTCCGACAACTTTAATACAGAACACGATTTTCTGATCTCTTTCTCGCAGCACCATATATGTGCATAACACTCACCAGGTTCTGATTGTATACTCATTGTACGTCACTCAACATTGCATCATAAGTCTTTATAGGAAGAAGGATTGCGAAATACTTCTCTAACGTATACAATTAAAAACATTTCAGTAATGCCTAATGTATTTCAACAAAACATTTTTTGTTCTTCCGTGATATTTTAGGAATGACATCTTTGAAACTTATTTATTTCACATCATTAAAATAATTAAAACGACCAATGAGCAGTAGGGAAATACATGTAATATGCGTTAATATTTGAAGATGTTCATATCTGTGTATAATAACACGCATTGTTTACTGCCCGGAAAAAGAAAAGTAACGATTAAGTCCTTCATCAAAACTACCATTGCCGTGAATCTCAAATTTTAGCTTTGCTGTATTGTAAACTGCTCTAGGATAAATGTGATGAAGTCCCATAGGGAATTGAGTAAGTCAGTTGTTGCTAGTTATTTGTAATATTAAAGATTTTATAATTTAAACTATTTCTAGTGGAAATATTAATCTAAATCGGACATCTTCAAACGTTGATTTGCAGATAATTCAATGAAAGAGGCAATATTCTAAACTATGTTAGCGTAGTCACAAGTCTAGAGTTTTCTCTTCTTTTTAATTTTTGATTTCTGCTTAATCCATTTGTACTAATGTGACTTTTGTACAAACATATTTGCTCGTTATTCCTGTAGTTTCAAACTTCGGTTTTTAATTGTTAGATAATTGAGTATAAAGAAACATTAGGTATCATAATAAAAAGTTTATATCTGATGTTTTTTTTTCTTTTGTTTTTGGAATTAACAAATTACAATTTGTATGCGTCGCGAGTGCGAACGCGCATTTGCATTTGTTGAAAGGTTGTGTAAAGCAGAGATTCAGATAGCTGAACATAAACAAATACGTTTAATACGAAACATGGGGACACACATACAGCAAGACATAGAGAAAAGTAGTGAAGACCGATAAACGAGACTGTGGCTCTTTAAATAGAATAGAGGGCAGATTTTCAGCATCCAGTGATGCTTCACAAATAGCAATAAGCTTTCTCCTAAGTCCGATGGTGGATGAAAGAAGAGATTTCGCGTACTCCGTGGAAAGCTGCAAATGTCTCTCCCAATAAGGAATAAGCACAGTTCTTTCTTTTAAACCAATAGAGAAAGCGATTACATGCAACAGCATTCTCAACAAGAACAAATCATCATTTTTCGGCCGCAAAAATATTTTTCAAAAATTGATAAATAGTTATAATGGTTCCTGGTTTTGAGAACTATAAAAAATAAAATCTTAAGTTTAAGCTTCCGAGCCAAATTACAAGTATCTACATAAAAATGTCGCACTCGTACAAATAGCTTAAAAACAGTAAGACTAAGTAGTTAGAATATACTATTTATTCAGAACTGAAAAGGAACTGAAGTAACTAAAAGATATTTTCAGTAAGTTACCAACCTCATATAGCCAGAGCTAAGGCAGAAATACATGAAATAGACCGCCTGCTCAGTCGATTTCATCCGAGGACTGCAGTTTCGTACTTATTAGCACTCATCAACCGGGAATAGGAAGTGTTTGAGCTGGAGGTGGAAAACCTCTTAAAGAAGCCAAAAGTGCAAAAAGAAAACTGGTCGCTAATATAGAATTAGCACTGACCAGTCGAGTGACCAAATAATGGTTCGGTTCAACTCGAATATTGCAGGCATGGGAGGTATTTTCAGTAAGTTACCAACCTATAGCCAGGGCTAAGGCAGAAATACATGAATTACACCGCCAGCTCAATCTGAAGAAGACTGAAAGAAAGTTCTTGAGCTGGTGGTGCAATTCATGTATAAAAGATTGTTTCTCAATTAAGAGCCTTAATTGTAGTGTTTACTACAATCGAGCTCGCTTAAGGGAATATCGGAAAATATAATATCCCCCTTAATATAATAGAATTCTAATGTAGGGGAGACCGGGGTTAGTTGTTACACGGGGTAAGTTGTTACATTAGAATTTAAAAATAACCGCCAGGAGAAACTGACTTTCCTTGCAGTAGATGATAGCACTCACCCATCTGCATTCCTTGACAATCACTGGAGTGCTTGCAGTTAGTAGCAGGAAGAGGGCTCAAGGAAAACGGTTTTTTGAGTCTGGAAGTATTTTATCTTTCCGCTGTTATTTTTCTATTTGTCACGAAGTCGTTGCAGATAACGAATTTATTTCTGTACCACGTAAAAGTCTACATTTTTGGGTAAGTGCTAACATACTTAAAAGTTTTGTAAAAAGATATAATACCAGTAATATGGGCCAAGAACTAAAGTGGGGCAAGTTGTTACAATTTTGTTGGAGTTAGTTGTTACAAGTAACAACTGGCCCCATAGAAGTTTTAATTTAATATTATGTTTTCTTTTTAAATGTGATATGGCGGGGGACTATAAAAACAAGACGGGCAGGGGCAAAACACCTAAAGAAACATACCTGGATGTGGCTAAAGAAGTAATTGCAGGTACTTCATTACGAAAAGCAACCGATGAATTTCATGACACTAGAGAGATTCTGCAGTAAGATGAAAAATGCTAGTGGTGGTAAGTAGTATTTCTGATCTGTTTTACTGCATTATTTAATTCATATAAAGTACTGTAGTTGGATGACGATAGTAATAGTAGTAATAATTCTGATCTCTTTCATTCTATGATTAATTTATTGTTAATATGTAGGGTTGAATAAATAATAATAATAATTAAAACAATGATAATAATAATAAATCATGTTTTATTCGAATGTAAGTCTTTCTCCAACGTTGCAGGAGGGCAGAAGTGAAGACGGTTCGCAAGCGGAAGCCATAGGTCAGCGCCACTTTAATAGATACACCAGTAACAAATATTTTGCAAGCCGGAGCTGGGGAGAAAAAAATCTGTGAAAAGGAAATTGTGTCTAACAGAAGAAATCAACCGACACAAAGGCAAAAAGGTGCGTCCTTCGGATGAAGATGATGAAGACTGGTTCTGAATAGAGTGCTCTAAACCGTAATCAGAATCCAAAAAAAAAACTAAACAGCTTCCATGTCGTAATTTTGACAAATGGGCACATGACCGATGTGCTAATTTTGATAAATTATATGCTTGTGAAAATTGTAATTCGCGGACAATGATAACGATGATGATAGTTTATTGGAATAAGTCATTAATGAAGTAAATTTGTAAAGCCAAAAAAATTTTGATTTTTAACGTGGTTAAGAATTTTTAAAATTTAACAGAATAAACCAGAAAATGTGTAAAATTTATTTCATCACTAAAATATATCTCATGTAACAACTAACCCCATATAATGCAACAACATGCCCCGTGGTGGGGTAAGTTGTTACAATCTACATCTATTAAAAAACTTGAAATATTTTGAAGTAGTGACTTCTAATCATTTTTTTTAAATATATTATGAATGCTAAACAATCTAGATGCATTTTAATGTTTCACGCGTGTAAATAATTGGAATAGTTTAGCGTAAAAAAATATTGAAAAAAAGTGTAACAACTAACCCCGGTCTCCCCTACTACACCGTTGATGTGTGTTATTTTTATCCCGGATAATGGAATATCCCGCTTATTAGAATAATTTTTCCTGGCAATTGCCTATTCCATTACGCGGGTTCGACTGTAGTTACTTCTAATCCTATCAAAACATCCAGGTGAGGGTTTTTTTTTTTTTTTTTTGCAACAAAATGTTTTGTTCTGCAAGAGTATCAACAAATTTTGAGATTTTCAGTAAAATTTAAAAAGTTGAATAAAGGTGCATCCTTTACACAAAAAAAGTTAAAATATAACGGTAGTTGGGGATACTTGTGATGCTTAGATATTAACACACGAGCTAGGACTCAGCCAGCCTTACTGAACATAATAGCTAATCAGTTCGTGTCAGAAATGATTTGGGACGATCTTTTGACAAAGTTTTCTACGTTTATAGAGACTTTGACGGTTGAAAGAGAATAGCAAGTTTTCATGCAAACTTCTTCAGAGCTTAATGCTAAACAATTTTAGAAACAAAAAAAGAAAAATACTGTAGTAAATCAGGCTCTATCTGTGAATTGTCCTATTTCAAGAAACTTAACTGGCAGCACCATTATTTCATAAATTACACTACGTTTTCCTAAAGCTTTCCCTTACGGCTTCCTGAGGAGAGACTGAAATGATACTGTTAACTTACTAAAATAGAAATAATGCCCATGACAAATAAATAAATAAATAAGTAAACAAATTAGTTAGAGTACAGTAAACCGACATCGGTAAAAAAAAAAAGAGAGACAGAGGGAGATTCGGAAAATCGAGGATCTACTATGGTTTTGTAAAGAGTCCTTAGCTTTAACAAATATATATACATATATATAAATAAATTTTCAGATTCAGGAATGATACATATCCCCTTAAACGAAACCAAAAAAAAAAAAAAAACATTTTTAAGCATATCACATTGATTAGAGTAAAAATAAAAAAGCTTTTGAAAATAAGTTTTTATTCAAAGACAAAATGTATCTATACATAGTTTCTTTTTTTTCTTCAAATATTAATTTTTTATAATAGCAAAATCAAGTTAGTATGATCAACCGCTTTACTAATATGTTCTATTGCTTGGTTTTAAGTTTCATATTTAAAAACAGTGTGCTGTAACTGTGATAGTTTATGCCCAGCTTCGCCAACCGTTCAAATTTCTTCCCTCTTTAATGCATCAAAACATATAATTGAAACTGAAAAAAAGGGGGGGGGGATGTTGATGAAACTGGGGAGACACCACTGTGATAGTTCAGGTGTTGCACACAAAAGTTAAAAAATAAGAATAGTAACATTTTTCTGTTTAACTGTAATGCAAATCCAGTAAACAGATTTAAATGAAAATTGTTAAACAAGATTCAAGTTTAAATCAAATTGAAAATGTGACACTAAAAGGTGGTTGCCTTAGAAACTTAAGTAATATTTGCTCGTTATATGAATACCACATTCTAACATGATTTTGTTACTCGTACTTAATCTAGCACATAATTTCTGATAATTTATAATGTTTAATATATGTCCAGTATAAATATTCAGAAGGCTGAGTTTTTTTTCCTGCCTTAAAAACGTAGTTTTCATTCGGATTTGTTTCTCAAACTATTCTAAACTAAGTTCACTTGATTAAATTGGAAGTGCAAAATATAGAAGCATAACCATTGGAGCGTAGTTTTCTTTTGCTCCTGATACCGAATCAGAAAAGTAAACACGGAACATGGGATTTAGAAGAAGATATTTTAAACAAAATGACACTCTACTCGAATAAGATAATTCCATTGAAGTGTATTAGAGATAAATCCCAGGCACACAGACAAATCGAAATAGAATTATTTATTGTTAATTTATTTTTGAATACAGCAAAAAAGATTGTTTTTCATGTAATTTTCCTTCTTTTCTCTTGGAAGCGTCCATTTACATACCTCCAGAGTCACTCATTTTATTAACAACGATATGAAACCGTTTTTGTGCATATTTTGTGCAAACAAGCTGCTGCAAAGTATTAAAAAAAACATAATAAACTATAGACTCCGTTTTCAAGATTAAATCCCTTTCGAACTTCCTCTTCATGTTATTGAGCAAGAGATATTACAATGTTATTTTGAATATAAGGAAAATAAAATATTTTTGTGCACTTGTAAAATCATTTCCTAGCGCACAGGTTGGAATTAATGAGACGGTACAAGACGGACTCATTTTTAAGCTTAAATTCTCTTCGTATTTTCGTGTAAGAGCTACTATAATAGTAGAATAAATATAAGGGAAATGAAATAGCTTTTCTGCATATGAAAGATGATTTGGTAGCGCACATGTCGATAGTGAGACTAAAATGCAACAAGACGGACTATAAACGGAACTCATTAATTATTTCCTAACTTTTTATCTGTATTTTAAATAAACTTAGCTTAGCAAAGCACAGCAGATCACAACTTCATACATACATTTAAAAAAAAAACTATCGAAACTTCAACGATACACTTTTGGAATAAAAAATAATTTAACAATTGTATTGCTACACATAATTTTACAATTGTATACAATTTAAAACCAAAGTTTGGTAATTGTTTGTATTGTAAACATAGTTTTGAATATTACCTCCTTTATTGACTTATCTGTGAATTAACGTTTGGTTTTGTCCGATTTTATTAATGTTTATAGTTTTATGGTATGAAATTTAAAATCTTAATATTATAAATCGTTAATATTGGTTTTAAGAATAAAAGGAAACAAGACGAACTATAACTCATTTTGTAATTCAACATCAACTGATTTACTCGATTCTCTATGAGACTTCATCACATTTAACTTTGAGCAGTTTATAATTCCACGAAGTTAAATTTTGCGACAGAATATATCAGTATCTTTGATGAATCACTTAAAGTTAGTAAATAAAATATTTTCGTGTATGTGAAAGGTAATTTGCTAGCATGCAAATTGATATTGAGAATAAAAGGAAACAAGACTCCCCCCTCCTGGACTTTAAACTCATTTTAATCTTTATTCATTAATTCCTTCCTAACTCTCCCTCTGTAGTATAAGTAAACTTAGCTTACTAAAGCACAGTAAAACACAACTTCCTACACACATAAACCACATTAGCAGTCAAAACTTCAGCATTGGACTTTTGGATTCAAATTTATTTCAGAATAGTATTTCTATACACATTTTCACAATTGTCTGTTATTTAAAATAAACAGTTGTTGCTAACATACTTAACAGTCTTGAAAATTACCCATTTTATTAAATTATCTGTAAATTAATGTTTCGTGTTTCCCAATGAAGATTAATATTTCCACTTTAATCGATTTAAGCTTAAAACTATTAATATTAGAAATCGCAAGCATCAACTAGTTTACTCAATTTCCTCCGAGACTCCGTTATATTTAACATTGAGCAGTTTCTAATTGAACAAAGTTAAAGTTTACCCTACAACAGACCAGTAATTTGGATGATTCACTTAAATTTATTAAATAAAATATTTGTTAAATATATTTAAAAATGATTTTCTAACGCCTAAGTTGTTAATAAGTATAAAAAGAAACAAGACGTACTATAAACTGTTTTTAAACTCAACACATGTATTTATTTCCAACTTTTATCTATATTTCATGTACACTTAGCTTAGTAAAGCACAGCAATACACAACTTCATACTACATGGTGCCCCCTACTTTTCGCAGACACTAAATTTACTTCCTCCTGTTTATCAGTTTCAACCTTACCTTTTGATATATTTAAGGGAAAGGGGGGGGATTAAAAATAACAGCGAAGAGAAGGATAAACCTACTACATAAAAAAAAAAATAACAATCAAAACAATCACAGCATACTAAAAGAATCAAAAGTGAATTCCCAATTGCATTGTTACACGCATTTTCACAATTGTATGCTATTTAAAATTAACAGCTGTTGCTAACATAGTTAACAGTCTTGAAAATTACCTCTATTATTGAATTATCTGTAAATCAATGTTTCGTGTTTTCCGATGAAGATTAATATTTCCACTTCAATCGAGGTATGCTTAAAACTATTAATATTAGGAATTGCAAGCATCAACTGATTTTACTCAATTCCCTTCGAGACTTCGTTATATTTAACACTGAGCATTTTATAATTGAACAAAGTTAAAGCTTACCCTACAATATACCATTAATTTGGATGATTCACTTAAATTAATTAAATAAAATATTTTTTAAACATATTTAAAGATGACTTTGCAATGTCTAAGTTGCTAAAAGAAATAAAAAGAAATAATACGGAATATAAAATGATTTTAAACTCAACACATTTATTTATTTCCAACTCTTTTCTATATTTCAACTGCACTTAGCTTAATAAAGCACAGCAAAACACAACTTCATACTACATGGTGCCTCCTAATTTTCACAGACACTAAATTTCCTTCCCCCTGTTTATCAGTTTAATCTTACTTTTTGATATATTTAAGGTGGGAAGAAATTTTCAATAACGGCAGAAAGTAGGATAAACCTACTACATAAAACACAGAAACAATCAAAATTTCAACAATCGGAACACACCATCGAAATCAAAAGTGAATTCTCAATTGCATCGTTACACGCAGTTTCAAAATTGCATGCTATTCAAATCTACAGTCAATACCAAAGAATCCTAACTACTTTAACAAGTATAAAGCAAGTCTGAAATATTACAATGCCTTAAAAGAGATAGTTCGGGATAATTAAGTCATATTAGAATGCGACGAGTTTCTCGTTTAATAGCGCATCTTAAAGTGACACTTTCAGCCCCTTGAAGGATAAATGAGATACCTGCTAATGATGCATGAACATTTTCTCCCTAATTTAAGGTATTACCGAAGGCTTTTAAACATGTCTTTAAAACAACTGTGACCCGAGAAAGTTATCTGACTATCAGAGTAGTGCGATAAATATTCAATTGCTCATTTACTGTTCTCATTATGTTTTATTTAGAAGGGTTTATTTTAACATCGAGAGTCTTTTAAAATGGACTGTTTTAAAGCTGATGCTGAATATTTTGATGCTACAGCGTAGTGATGTTGTTCTCAGAGATTTGTGATGCTATTTTTATGCTAGAAAATCACCCGTCAAGATATGGCGGGTGAAAATTGCTTTTACACTTGAACGAAGCAATTGCCTGATTTGTGATACTTCGATAGTTGAAATTTTAACCCTAAACTTCAGCAGATAGCGTTCATTGTTGACCACTTTTTTGTTTCTTAATTCTCCTGAAATGGGTCTAACTAGTAAAACTGGTAAGTTACCGGATCCAGTTCAGTCTTGTCACAATGAAGCGTTTGCCTGCATTTTAAAAATTGCCAAAACTTTATCAAATTATCATGCAGTAGCGTGAGTTTCCCTGGCGTCAGGAACGTTACTTGATCATTGGCTAATAAATAACGAATAAGTACATATCTTCTGCTCAGAGCAACAGTAAGATACATAATCCCAGAAGTAACACTAAGTTATCTTACTATTGCCTGAGGCAACGATACAGTACAAATTAGATCCGCGATACACTTTTTTGTTTAAATATGTTTACAAAACAATGATACACCTTTACGCAATATCGATACTACTGAAATTGGAATTTAATTACATTAACATGTGTACAGCATTATGAACAATTATTATCAGTGCCATGTAAAAACTGGATATTTTATTATATAATCTTATTACAAGACATGTACAAGTTTGATAAACAATTAAAATTGCCATACAATGCCAAACTGCATGATTGGCAATTTTATGTGCCAATCATGCAGTTTTATCTCCTTACACATTTTAATTATTTAATAAAATTAGTTTAGATGTGTCTAGTTTTAAAGCAGTAAAATATGCTAAGCTCTTCAATCTAGCATTATTTTAAGAGGTAAGAAAATAGAAAGATTGCTTTAACAGATAAGTTTGTTTTATATCTTTAGAATGTCGTATATATTCGAAAATTTGGTTCAAAACAATATTTGTGAATATAATATATTTATACTTTAAATTATTTATTTTATAATGCTTATTTGTTTTGTGTTTTTGATAACATGACTTTTTTTTAATATAAATATCAATTAAGTATTTTTTACGTAATTAAAGATATAGTTTTCATACATTATTCCTCCCCAGAAAGTTTATCCGACATAAATACATTTCATTTATTAGAATTTTAAACAGATTAAATTTTCTAGTAAAAGTATAATGTACTGATGTACTGTTTTTATTATTATTATTATTATTATTATTATTATTATTATTATTATTATTATTATTATTATAAAACCAGAAAAAAAAATACTGAGCGAACTATGGAACTGTTTAGTGATGTAAGACAGGAGACATGTTCTATCAAAGAAATTTTAAAAAAATGGAATATTTTTCTCTAAACGGATTGGGAAAAAACGACAGACACCTTACAACATGACGTTCGTCTGATGTTTTTTTTTTTTTTTTTTTTACATTTATTTTTTTTTACATTTATTTTTTGCAGTACTTTATTTTAACAATTTAACTGACTAAAAATGTCAGTTTACGCTACTAGAACACTTATAACCCCATATTGTGATTTCCTAATGAATGCACATTGTAATTACAAATACACTTATCTTTTTTTTTACTTGTCGATGGTTTTCTGGAAAAAAAAATCTTCCGTTTAAAGCTTCCTATTTCATTCAAAAACATTAGTAGCGGAATGTGTTGCAAAGTAAATTAGTTAAGATCTTCTACTAGCAGATTTTGCTCAATTTTCCAACATGAACAAATTATAAATTGGTTCTGAAAATCACAGTACACAAAAAAGAAAATTCGTTTTTGTGATAACACTTGCATTGAAATATTTTTTTTTCAATTTTGGTAGTCAAATAAAAGTGAAAAAAATTCATTTTAAAAATGCATGGATCAAATTGAAAAGTTTAATATTTTGCTAGTAAAGTATTTTATTAAAATATTTTTCATTAACTTAATGTATAAATAAACGAATTAATGAAATTTTAATAAGTAATGAACACTAAACTTATAAATAAATTAATTAATAACTTATAAGTGAAAAAAAGGAGTAGAAATACGAAATGAGTAAAAAAAATGAATGAATAAAAGAGTAAATGAGTGAGTAAATAAGGAAATGAATGCCTAAATAAGTGAATTTATACATTATATAGTGTAAATTAATTAACTTAGTAATGAGTACGGAAGTTCTTTTGTAAAGCAATAAATAAGTTAACAAAATGAACAATTTCACTTTGCCCCGCGTGTAAGGCAAACATGTTCCAATAATGGAGGACACCCCCGAAATAAGTACAGTAGTGGACATTCATAGACCTCGGAAATTATTTAAAATTTTCATTAAAATTATTATTTTACGCATTTTGAAATTACACTAATTAGTTTTGTTAACTTACACAATTTTCCAATATGGGGTGCAAATTTTGAAAATGACTTGTATAGTTATATACGTTGTTGTTTTTGTTTTGTTGTTGTCGCGTCCAAAGAAGTGCAGAGTGCGAAAGGTTTAAATGGCTCCAAAAGTCTTAAAAACAAGATCCGCTAATTCTGGAGCCCGATGACTGTAAAGGATTTCATGTGGTGGTGCTCCAAGTTGGAGGAGGGAGCGAATAATGGCCTGGCAATTAAAGACATGGTCCGGGGTTAGTTGTGAATTCGGAACTCCAGCGCTCGAATACGCTACCTTGCGGTGATTTATAAAACTGCGAATGCAACTAAAACTTTGCCACTTTGCGTTCCATGTGTGTCTGTTGACGTAAACACAGGCAGTTTGTTCTGAGTATTTATTAACGCAATCGATGTGTCTTAGTTTGCTTTCAGCTACAGAAATTAATTCGTCCCTTAGTAGTATTCTCGAGCTCCTCAAAATAATGTTAGTTTTCATTATTTCCTTAATAATAGGTGAAAGCGAAAATTCTGGATTAACAAACTTGGATAACGTTCTACAAGGTAAAAAATTTTATTGTTTTGTATGAATTTGTAAGAATACGGGAGTTTTTTTAATCTTAAATTAATTAAACTTACCATATTTTACAGCAGCATTTAGTTGGAATGGACAGTATGCAAAATATTTTCTTGAATATATTATCGTAGAACAAAATGAATAACCGAGAAAGAATTTACTTTATTCCTTTTATTCTCAGCTGAAAGGTATCGCCAAATTTGTTTAGGGTTATAATTTTGGCATTGTGCGAGCAAAGTAGCCTTGGCGAGATTTCGCGTTTTTAGTTAAACCATTTTCAATTTTTATCATGAGTGGAATAAAATGGTAGTAAGATTACAGAATTCGATAAGTAAAAAGAAATAATTGTCAATCAACTGAAAAGAAAACTACCACCATATATTCGTGAGAATTTTGTTGATGATTTGCAAAACATGACACAATTAAATCGTAACTCAGAAATTAGAAAAATCGAAACAGAAAATTTTTAAATTAACCGATTCGGGAATTCAAGAGAAATAACTCAGCTACAAATGGAAAACAAGCGCTAGCCAAAGCAAAGCAAAGAAGTATCATCTTCTTTTGGTAATAATTTGTAATGTCATATTAAATTTTCTAGCATTAATTGTTATTCTTGTCAGGCCACAATTATTATTTAGTTTTATCAAGAATTGATAAATATCGAATTCAACATCGTGAAAATGGCTGCTTAGAACTACGAATTACGTACTTTGCATTAATGTTTGACGTTTAGTAATGCTTCTTGAATTCTTATTTCTTTCTACGTGGGTCAGAATATCAACAAGACTTTGAAAATTAATTTAAAAAGAATAAAGCGAAACAATCATACGTACGAACAAAAATCACAACACTTTTAGCATTTTCTTCGTTACCATGTGCGTTTGTTTTAGTTTTTAAATTCCGCCATTAGACAGTGATTTCAGTGCCCCCTATAGTTCGTTGGAGTTGCGAATAGGAACAGTGCTTGCAGATGGGATAGGATTTAATATTATTTGGTAGAATCTTCATGCCCTCCTGCGGTCCAAACAGGCAGAAGTCCAACCTCTTCGGAGGCAATGGCACCCCCTTTCCAATGAATAGTGCAAATAATAGTTATATACGTTGATTCTAATATGTCGGTCTCAACTAAACCAGATCTATTTATTTGATTTTCAGATAATTTACACTACTTAAATCTTTTCGAACCTATTGCAAATATAAACAGTAAATATGTCAGTAAACTTTATTAAATTTATTTATGAAACGAACTCACAAGAAATTTAAATAAATAAAAATCCCTGGATTTTATTTTTACAAAATGCAAACTTTTTTTTTTTTGTGAATTTGCAGAAAAATAATGACGCACTCATTCAAAACTTTCCCTTTCATGAAGAAATTACTTTGCTTTTTCTGCAAAAACTCGCACGTCATTTGCATTCCGACTTCTCATTTTATTTTTTAAACTACAGTTACTTGTGCTACCTACACTCAAAAAAAAAAAAAAAAAAAAAAAACTTGATTTCCACTAAAGTGGTTGTTACAAGTTGTCGTCTGGTTTTATTAAACTGCGTTTTACTGTCGGGGTTCGTAAGAAAAATGTTTAAATGTTCTGAAGAGACAAAATAGTTTAATTAGTTTTTTCAATGCGTTATTTAATGCAACTTAGTAAGGAATTGCCTAAAAGAACAAGTATTAAATACGGTAGGATATTTTAGAGATTTTATGTAATTTTGTAACATATATTAAAATAACATCTCCTGATTAGGATAAAAAAAGAAAAACTAAAAACAAAGAGCAAAAAAACAACGGAAAGTTTAGCATTTCCTTTAATGTACACAACATATGTTTCATGCAATGAAACGAGCTGATTTGAGCATCACCTGACTTTCTTTTACACCAATTTAAGTTATTTCCCCCTTATTGGCAATTTTAAAGTTATTCAACAGTTAACATTCTATATATCACCAACAATGACCAAATGGAAACCAGATTTTTAAAAAAAAAAACGTCAAATTTGTCGCCAAGTTGGCGACAAAACTTGGCGACCAAAAGGCTGGCGATATTTTGCCAAGTGTTTGTATAAATTATAACACCACTTGAGTTTGCATTGCAATTAACATTAATTTTGTAAAAGGAAGTAAAAAAGGAAGTATTGCACTCGTGAAAAAACTTTCACTCAAAAATCAGCCTTAACTTCCATTTTGCACACCCCCGAATGAATGCTGTGTTTTTTTTTCAACCCGACCACACGTATATAAGTGTCTAAGAACGTATAGACACCCGAAGCATCTATTTTGACGAATCCCGAGTTAATTACAATGAGTTTTCTCGTGACGTCCGTATGTACGTATGTATGTATGTGCGAATGTGCGGATGTGCGTATGTATGTTGATAACTCAAGAACGGTAAGTCCTAAAAATTTGAAATTTGGTACGTAAACTCCTAGTGGGGGTCTAGTTGTGCACTTTCCCTTTTGGTTGCATTCGGGTGTTTCTAAAGGGGTCTTTTTTGCCCCTCTTTGGGTGGAAATCATTGTTAATTTCGATGCAAACTCAAGTGGTGTTATAACTTGGCAGGTACTTGGCGATATATCGCCAGTCTTTTGATCGCCAAGTTTTGCCGCCAACTTGGCGAGAAATTTGGCTTTAAAAAAAAACTGGTTTCGTTTTGGCCACTATGGCTTTATTCAGAGAGTAAACTATTGAATCACATTAAAATTGTCAATAGTGGGGAAATAACGTTAAATTGGTGTAAAAGAAAGTCATGTGATGCACGCATACGCTCGTTTGTAAAAGGAAGTAAAAATAAAGCTTGTGGCACCAGTGTGAAGCAAGCTTAAACCGGCGTATTTTTTAAAGATTTAAAAGGAATAATCGCTCTCCATACTAAAGGAGTTGATATTACTACCAAGCATGAAACAGAGCATATTGACAAATTAGAATTAACGAAAGTATTTTTAATGCTTTTTTAACTCAAATGAGAGCTTAGAAAAATTGTGGATCGGCGGAGTCAGAGGAACAATGACCGACTCCGGCTCCTACTCCAGACATTTTAGAGCTTTTGAAAGGCTTCTGCTCCGGCTTCGAAAAATTATATAATCCGACTCATTTACTGCAAAATCAGTCAGACTCCGATTCAGCCCACGACGTCCGCTCAACAGTAACATAAATAGTTACTCAAATTCATAGTTATTTGCTCAGTTATTTGTTTTATACAAACCACGCTAAGGGAAGTTATACATTATGTTTTGAAGTTGTTAATCATTTTTAAACATAAGTTATTTACCATAGTATTTCCTTCTTGCAGATTTAAAAAGCGATATTTTCACTTAGTTTTCTTTATCTTAGTGTTAGTTACCTTTATTTTCGGCTTCCAGTTGCTAAAAACACTTAGTTAATTTGTACTGAACGAATTAATAAACCTTAAAAAAAAAAAAAAAAAAACTTATCATAATTGTACCTGAAATTAGTTTTGTACGTTATGCATATGTCAAAAAAAATGTATTGTCTTAAGAAAACATGAAAACATTTAAGAATGTTTACTTAAAAAATAACTTTAGGAGTGAAAATAAGTGTAATGCACTATGTAAAGAGTAGCGGAAAATTAATTACATTTATAACGTTCTTTAATATTATTAAGAAAAATACTTATATCCTGCTGAAAGCATTTTGCAACATTGGAGCACAAGTAATAAAATTTCCATTTCTTCAAGATCACCTTTGGTGCTTTTTGATTTCTTTTCTCCATTTTCTTGCATTTTAAGCACACTAATGTTGGTGAAGAAAGAGTATTAATCCCAAATTTCGAGATTCTCCGTCGCATGTTCAGTTTCAGGCTTTGAATTTTTTATGATATTATAACTTAATTGAACTAAAAGTATAGTTAGCGAGTTCTTAGCATTCCAGTCTTAGCAGGCATGTTTCTATTTAACTCCTAAAAAGGTTTTGCCTCTGCACTTTTGATAACGCTTATAATTCAATTGATTTTATCTGGAAAAATTTTCACAGTGGTAGAATAAGTGATTCTTCTTATGCGGAAAACATATATATTATCTTTTTCATAAAAGCAAAATTTTTTAATCCGAAGGGTGTGTTTCTGTTAAAGGTAAGCACATTGGCACTTTTTTTCTTTTTGTCGATTTTAATTTATTTATCATTTTCCTTTTTCTAAAATTTTCATTGTCGGTCTCATATAACAACTTTAATTTCTAAACTCTAAGATTGCCGGTAGGAATCAGCCTGAAGAATTTCGACTGATACAAGTAGCCAAACCAAGTGACGTACATTTAACGAAAAAGTACCCTGAAATTACTTCTTTTTCAGCCTACTTTCCCAGTAAAAGTCAGAAAAAGAAGAAAAAAGCATGAAAGAAGGCTTAATGCATCTTAAAAATATCGTGAAAAACAAAAAAAAAAGTCAAAAATAAATAAAATAATTGAATAAATATTGAAAAATTAAAAATTGGAAAGTAGGGTATTGAGATGGGGAAAAATGTCTGTCGGTCTGTCGGTCTGTCTGTCTGTCCCCCCCTAATAACTTTTGAATGAATAGTCCGATTCGAACAAACTTTTTTTTGTTCGAAAGATCTCGGCGAGTACACCTCATTCCCGTATTTCACTTTTTGATTTGAACTATTTTTTGTTCAATTTTGAACAGTTCAAAAAGACTTAACATTAGCGCCTACGGGGAAATTCAAAGCAATTCCGAACTGTGAGGCAAATTTGCTTCAAACCAACTTTGTAGGAAAAAGCTTTTGATAAAAAACTTGTATATAAGATATCTTTTTGATTTGAACAATTTTCCGTTCAATTTTGAACAGTTCAAATCCCTTAACATTAGCGCCTACGGGGAAACTGAAAGTCAATGTAGATTCCGTACTTGAAGGCGGATTTACTTCAAACAAACTTTGTTGGAAATAGCTCTTGACGACCTACTCCCGACTCCGACTCCGAGAATTTAGGGGGACCTGACACCGACTCTGACTCCTGTTCCCGACAATTAATCGGACTCCGACTCCCCGACTTCGACTCTGACTTCGTAGCTTTGGCAAACATTTATACACGGAGGAAAAATGACTGACTCCGATTCTTGGATATTCGACTCCAACTCTTTTATCCCAAAATGAGATAGACTCCGACTCCGACTCCGCTGCTGTGGTTTTAACTGTGAAATAATTATTGTTGATATGATTTGTTTTTATTTTCACGCTAAAGTTTTAATTTAGGTATTTAGTTTTCGGTGAATAAACTCGAAAAATATGCGCAGACGATTTTTTTTTTTTTTTTTTTTTTTTGACAATGAAAATTATTTCTTTAAGTTGACATTTTATTGTTTTTTTTTATTTTGGTAAGTGCATTAATTCGTTTAAAAAATTATTTTCGGCAACAGGGGAAAAAGAAACGATTGTTTTTTATATGATGTATTTATTTTAATGAACTTATTATTTTTTCGTTTTGAAAGCTGTTAAAAAAAATTTTTAATGGAAAGAAGTGTATTTGCTGCTTTGTTTAAAAGGTGCTGCTATTTTATGTGTTCGTTTTTTTTGAAGAAAAGTAAGGAATATTTTATTCCTAGAAATCAGCTTAAAATATTAAAAAAAATATGTTTGAAAAAATTTGCGATTTTAGCTATTTTTGAGAATATTGATCAGGTACTAGAAAGTAGTATGGGTATACGGGAAAGTAGGCTCGTCTAGTTCTAGACGGAACTTCTTGTTTATGTATTACAAAAAGTCCAGGGATAATCTAGCTTCTAGTTTTGGAGAAAGTCGATATCGGAAAGGGTGGTCAAATTGCAATAGTTGGGCACAATAAGGGGTTCTGAGGGAATTTTTTGAAATAAAAGTTCCCAAAATTTACTGACATTTTGCACATTATCAAAACCGGACTGTTTTCTTTATTATTATTTTTTTTTTTTGTTTATTAACTGCTACAGACTAAAAAGCTCCTTGTATAGGAAAAATATTTTAAAAGTGTGAATGAGGGGGGTCTGAAAAGCATGATATAAAATATGTGATCATTGTGGAACAAAACATACATTTTTTTGAGCAATCACGATTGCTTATTGAATTCATTCGGCTTTTTTGATGTGCTATCATTTTATTTTTCCGCTAGCAACCTCTGCAGCATCACTGTCGACCGGTTTCTCACGACGCTGCTCCTATAGCGAAAACCGTCTCCAGGTTGCCTCCATATCCTACACACACGCGCATACATACACAACTACACACACGCACACACACATACACAACTACACACACGCACACACACATACACACACACACAAACACATACACACACATACACCTACACACATACACCTACTACCCATACGTTCATGCCTGCACACAGACACAAACACATATGCCTACACACACATACACATACCCCGCCCCCACGCGTACAAACACTCACACACATAACTACCAACACTCATGCCTACACACAGACACAAACACACATGCTTACACACACATACACATACCCCCCTACACACAAACACACATACCCCCACACACAAACACACACGCCTACATACACACACACACACACTCGTGATTGCGAAAAGCATAATTTGAATTCAAGATGAGAAAATTCAAATTATTTTTTTTTTTTGTTTTTGTCTTAATAATGACATGACTGACGAATGACATTTAATATGCAAGTGTTCGAAATATTTGCCCTCCCTGATCATAGTTTTCAGAAGGTTCGTCCCCCCACTGCATCCACAAAGGGTCACGATCGCTTACTTTCCGTCATAATTTTGGACACTCCATAGTGTTTTATCATTTACAATAATGCGAAAATGTGTGGTATTGCGTATTTTCTTACTTTGCTCGAAATTTCTGCCATTCCTGACTGTAGTGTTACACAACCAATTCCAAAACTGCACCAACAGCCAAAACTGGCGCCATTTGGGGTACTCTTTCAGGTTCGTCTAACCATTGCATCAACAAAGGGTCAATATCGCTTACTTCTTTATCATAATTTTAAAATACTCTGTATTATTTTATTATTTCCAATCATGTGAAAATGTGTGATACTTATTTAGAAGAGGGGTACAATATTCTAAATCTTGAAAAGTTTTATAAGATTACTTAATCAATATGTATGATTATCTAAAATAGACTATGGAATAAAACTGAATTTCAGGTTGCATTAAAATGTGTAGGTCGCTATGACCTTTTACTTTTATTGAGTTAAACTATGATTGATTAATCTTTAAACTTAAATGGATCTTGAAACTCAAGCCTTAAATTAGAGCCAAAATTTGCACCCTTAGGTATACAGAAACGGAATTTATAAAAATATACAATGTCCAACATTTTTCTGTAAATAAAAAATAAGTTTTAAGAATGCTTCTAAACTTAAAACTGTACTAGGATAACGGCACCAGTAACAGACAAGGATCCAGTAACACACAGTCGTAAGTTTGGACTTAAATAATAAGAATTTTAGGCGGGTAAAACTGATGTTGCTGCGACCCATGAATACGGTGCAACCATCTCGTGTTATCAGAGTGAATTTTATGAGCCAGTTGGTATTTGTAAGGCAATGGTGGAAGGTTTCGAATAGCCATCATGGGGTTTGCCGGTGTTTCAAGTTCATTTGAATTTAATAAAGTTTTAGATCTAAAAATCGAGAACTTTTGCACGTTTTGAAGAGAAAAGTAGAATTATGTACATTACTTATCTATTCCTTATCCTGTATGTTACTGGGTATCATCAGAAATGTCGATGTCTGTTACTGGGGTCTGAACTTTTTTTCAAAATTCAGCGAAAAACTAAATCAGAGGATCCAGAAGCAGCCAAGCGTTAAATGATATGTAGTTGCATGAGAAAAAAAAATAGTTTTAAAAGTCTAAATACATTAAAAGGCTCATAAAATTGAGTTAACCTATAATAGTTACCTACCTGTTAATAGTGCCGTTGCCTTAAATAGCAGATATGGTCAACACTAGGTATTTTATGTGAGGCATTTTCAGTGGAAATAATCTTCAGCAATGATGTTTCATGTCATTTTGCACAGTAATACGTTTTTTTAAAGACAAAATACATGAAATATGTTTCTATTCAAAGTCAGATAACTTATCACACCACTTTGAATGTCAACGGATTAGAAAATAAGAGGATAAATTATTGCAGTTGAAATATTTAGTGTGGTGAAAAAAATAAAGAGTTTTAACAAAAATAAAAGAAGAAATTCTGTCATAAGGTTTAAATATCAAAGGATAAAAAAATGCAAAATATTTTCAAAGTGATTTAATAGGCGTAAGACAAATGATAAAAGAATATTTTAAACTGAAATGTAACAAACGTCATTGGTATGACTTGACTAGTTTGATCTGGCTCTAGAATCATTCCGGTTGTAATAAGTGTGTAAGAAACAATAATTCGCGATAAAAATATGAGCGTGTATTTTCGAAGAATTATC
Organism: Uloborus diversus; assembly: GCF_026930045.1. NCBI lineage: Eukaryota > Metazoa > Arthropoda > Arachnida > Araneae > Uloboridae > Uloborus > Uloborus diversus. The sequence continues at coordinate 131,145,754 of NC_072732.1, forward strand.
TTGAGTAGTCTAACTCGAGAAATGACACAGTTTTGAAACAAAGTTTAAAAAGAAAATGGTTTGACAAATGTTACAAAGTTTCTGGATTGAAAAGATTTTTAAGTTAAAATCCAAGTTTTTACTGAACAAACTTATTATTGTCTTTATCTCAGAAGTTTCAAAACGCAACATTTTAACTTTTTAAGAAACATTCTTCCGTCTGTCACTCTTCGGTACGTAATTTCACTTTTAATTCCGAAAGTCATTTGTCTTTTCTCATGTAAAGAACGGTAGAAAGTGTCTTGTTTTAAACATACATAAGTACATTTTTTTTTTCCATTTTTAAATATATCTTTCTCAAATCTTGTATTCGATTGTTTAAAAAGGGAAAAAATAAGTAATAGAATTAAATAACTTGATTTATGTTTAAAGGTTAATTTAATTTTGAAATTAGTTCTATTTTTAATGCCGTAAAATGATAAATTCGAAAATATCTTTCTGAATAAATTATGAGGAATAATGAGCGCAGCTTGAGTAGAGTTTAATATATGCACTGTTTGTAAACTGTTTTAAAACACGTATGCAATAACTTAAGTTGAAATGTTACTTAATTTGACAGCAAAACTTAAGTTTAACTTGTTTCTCTTCCAGAAGTTTCATGTTCTTTTCAGCAACAATTCCATGCTTTTATTTTCATTTTGCGTATTTTCTTGAGTGTGTTTCCCCTTTATGTTTACCTCCCGACGCAACAAACTATAGGGCTATATGTTTGACCAGCCTGTGTATTTTTGTATATGTGTGTGTGTCTGTGGCACCGTACGTCCTAAACGGATGAACTTACTGCGTCAAAACTTTTTTTGCTTGAAAAGAGACTTAATCAACAGTGTTATTATCTCGTCCATATATGACTTTAATTGCTGAAGGTATCAACTAAAACCTTGAAAAGTAGCGTTGTTTCGCAAATTTCACAGCAAAAACAAATTTACGCATTTAAAGTATTAATACAGAAAGAAAAATGTTCTGCGTATGATGAAATCTGTTTGGAATTGAAATTGTATTACCTTTTTCACTAAATGTTAAATATATTTCCAAGCCTTAATCACGCCATTGGTACAGGTATCGTAGTTGGCAGACGGGAAAATAAAGCTCAATTACTTAATAAAAAATATGTGTTGCCAGTTACATTTTGTTAAGTTAACAAATAAAATACTTATAATTAATTTAAGTATAATGCTTTCAAAAGGTTCTTTAACTCTTCTTCTTGGTTCAATTGGGTTTTTTGGTAAAAATCAAATACTGATAATTGTTAGTGTTTACCGCAAAATAACATAATGTTATTTTAGTATAATCCCCCTTTCCTTCTTCCATAGAAGACAAAGGTTCAAAGGACGATTTAAAGAAGAGAGTG